>NC_056751.1:697253556-697460463 GCF_019279795.1 Protopterus annectens | reverse complement strand
TTTGGGTTTCACAGTGAGCGGAAAAGCAATGAGTCGCAAACTAAACTCCATAGTCCTCCACTACAAGATATTTCTTTTCTTATATTAGATACTCCTTCATGTAGTACATTTATCCCTTTATCCTATTTTTTATATCTGAATATTGTTTTCTGTTGAGTTCAGTGTCTGTATGTTGTGCTTGGAATGAAACTTCCTAGTGTTTTATGAGTGGAAGGTCTCATGAACAATTTTCTACTGAAGTTCTATGGTAATTTTCAGTGGTCTTTTTCTTGCTAATTTAATTTGCTTTTTGATGTATCTTAGTAATATAGTGAATGTTATATTAGTTGATAATTGTATAGCTTAGCTATTTGTAGTTAGATTAATCTTTTATATATTATTATTTTAAATTTTTCTTTTTTAAAAACAAAGTAAATGTTACTTCTAGGGGTAGATATAGGTGGGCAGTGTATTTTTGGAGGAATTTGTGTATGTGTATGTCTGTATTTAGTAAGCACAGTGTCTGAAGTTATTTTCTTTTTTACAATTAAGTGAAATGGATATGTAGCCTATGTTTTGTTTTATTTATTTTTCCTGTTTTAGACCAAGTCTAAATCTGGGTTTGGAAAGTTGCTTTAAGGAGGCTAGGGATGTTCTGGAGTTCTGTATGCATTTAATTACCCGTGCAGTGTTTAAAAACTTTCACTTTACTTTGTATGTGGCAGGTTTAGAGGAATTTTAGTAGCTTTAATGAAACATCAAGAATGTAGATAAATTTCTGGTGATCTGCAAATATTGTATATAAACTTTTCTTCCTATGCCAAAAGTATAGATAAGCAAAAATATCCACAGAGAGTACAGAACACATGCTTTACCATGACCTTTATCTGGGGGTCTACCATTAGGATCAAGTATGTCTGTCTGTCTGTCTGTCTATCTGTTCCATTTGTTTCATCTGTCTATGAGTGGTGAGAGGCAAGATAATGGGCAAATTCACGTCACTGTAGTTTCTTTGATGCTTTGCATTAATGAAATGTGCAAAAACAAGTTCCATATGGCAAGTATGTACCTTGAGAATGTTCCACAGTTATAACGGGGTTATAATTTATGGAAAGGTATTAGGATGAGATAATGCCTCTGTACAGGTCTGCTTCATGTCATCAATGGACTAAATTGTTAAAACCTATATGATCAAAACCATATGATTGACATTTTAGTTGCTCGACTGTCTTGACTGAGATTTTGTTCCTCACTGTAGTATGATCTCGGAGCTGATATATATAATTAGCAGGGAGTGTGGGGGGGGGGGGGTGTATGTGCAGGGAACTTGTTTTGTCTTGTTTGCTTTTTTTTAGTTGATTGCCAATAGTGTCAAACCATTTTACTACTGAAATTCCGAAAGTGCATTCATTGAAGGTCACAATGGTCGACCCAAAATGCTGAATTCAGAACATCGAAACAGCAGCCATGGTGAAAATGAATACATTGACATCTGTAGTTCAATGTAGTCAACATAGCAGGATGTGACATCAGTCACACATGCTATGCACATTAACATACTGTTACACTCTACAGTCAACGGTACGTTAATTGTACTATTTTGCAGGAGGGGTATGCCCCCCTGCACTCCCCCCATGTGTGGGGCTGCGTCCCCCACATCCCCTACAAATTAAATATACCAACTCTGAGATCACACTACAGTGAGGAAATGGGCAAATTCCCTGCACCTTACTGAACTGCCATCTCCCTGCACAATGCCAAACTCAGATACTCAAACTACACTACCCATTCACTGTTGTGTAGTCGATGTATTTTGGTTCGGCATTCTGCCCATTTGAAAAGTGCTTTTAGACCACATGCCGGTCGAGCACAGGCACTTCTGAAATTTAATAGTATACCTATTAAACCACATGGGGTTTGACAATTTCTTTCATTGATCAATGAGCAAGATCCCTTTGTACATGTCATCTGACACTTGTTTTGGCTGCTGCTATTTTTACATGTAGAAGCCTGTACATTAGTATAGTATAGTATAGCATAGCATAGCATAGCATAGTATAGTATAGTATAGTATAGTATAGTATAGCATAGCATAGTATAGTATAGTATAGCATAGCATAGTATAGCATAGTATAGTACAGCATAGTATAGCATAGCATAGCCTAGCATAGTATAGTATAGTATTGCATATGTATATTTGACAAAATTTTATAATTTATGTCTTATGTCTCGTTTCACCTTTATATACTGTACTTACTACAGTCATGACACACCATCTCCCCAGTGATAAATTTGCATATCTATACTTCAACTGTAAGTCACACCTAACAATTCTTTCATTTCGTAAATAAAGATCCCCTCAACCAAACTGTCACGGAATCAGCTAGAAGACAAAATACTCCTAATTGGCTCCTTAACATGGCAATATCAACTATCCTTTTGGTACTTCCATTATCAGTTAAATCTGATGACAAACTGGTAAACCTTTCCTTCAAAATCTCCAAACAATTAGATGCAAATATCTCAGGGTTTAGATATTTTAAATGTACAAACCTTCAGTGGTTTTATGAAGTCTCTAAATTCAAGTTTATTACCTAAGATACTGACACAGCAAGAAGTTATGCAAACAAACTCTATGTGTACCTAGATAAGTGCATTGACATGGCAGTCCCTACCAGATGCAAACAAAACAGGAAGTTTAAAAGCAGAACTGTCTGGTGTCTGCATGTATTAATAAAATGCAATAAATGAAGAAAACATCTTAAGCTGTATATCAAAAAAAGTCTCGGGTAACATTAAAAATCTACCAAAATAACTTAAAACAGCATCTGGGAAATGAAGGCATCCTATGAACTTAGACTAGAATCAGAAGATAAAGACAATTACAAATCATTCTTTTAGCTACATTACGAAACTAAGGAATAACATCCAAAATTTCTAATGATGCAACCTATTTGGATCCAGTAGGTATAACCAATATACTAGCAAGCAAATTCAGCGTAAATTTCACTCCTAAAACAACAATATAATGCCCATGTATTCTGCATAATCTCAAACCCTCCATTATTAACCAAAAAAACACCTAAATGTACTCTCCCAAATGAAAAATACATTATCCATGGTGCCTGATAATATACCTTGTTGCCCAATAAATAACACAAAACATCCCCAGTGTACCCACTCCTACAGCTATTCAGCAGAGCCACTAGATTTGTTACTGGTGCACAGCTGTTGTGATGCCACATCACAAAGGTTTACCCACTACTGCCCCTAGAAATTACATATCCATTAGCCTGGCAAGTCTCATCTGCAAAGCTATGGAACAAATCATAACTGACCTCATTAAGTACCATAGCAAGGCTTGACCCCCAACAGTCTGGCCTTGTTGAGGGTAGATTCTGTCTAAAGAATCTGTTCTGGTGCCTATACAGCTTATCTCAACCTGGATAAATGTTTTGACACCACACAACATGCAAATATAATAAACAAGTTTAATGAACTCCAAATTGACCCCTACATAGTTAGGTGGATAGCAAATTGGCTGAGAGATAAAACCCATGTAGAAAGGGTAGCAGGTGTATCTTCAGCCAACATGAAAGTGATGAGTGGTGTTCCTCAGGGCTCTGGCCTGAGACCAGTACTATTTGGCATATACTTCACAGATCTCCAAATTGCAAATGAGGCTCACTGGATAACCAAGTTTGTGGACAACTGCAAACTTGCTGTCTCCCCTGTTATGCAGAAGCTCCATCTCATATATGTGAATGCTAAAAGGTGAACTATCATTGCACTTAGTAAACAATCTCTTCATCCATATTATAGTAAAGATAACACCCCACTTCAAAATGAAATTGTTGTGAAAAATCTTGGCAAATGCCTTTGATCATCACATTGCAACAGTGATTAGGAAATCTTTTTACCTTGCACAACTGATTGTGAAAGGTATTTTATGTAGATCCAAGGAAGTTCTTAACCCACTATATTCAGCATTGATCAGAACTATTATATAATACAATGCCCCTTTGGGATGTATATTACTAGGCATATCAAACAAGTGGAAATACCCCAAGGGTTTTTAACTAAAAAAAAAAGACAACCACTACTAGGAGAGGCTGAAAGCAATGTCTCTTTATTCACTGCCCTCCTTAGGGGTGATCTGTGCCTAGCCTTTTGGGCCATTAGAAACCCAGTAGTCCAAAACCCCTTATCGAACAGCCCCACTAACACTAGAACCAGGGATCTACACTTGCTTCAGCACATAAACAAAACACTGTGGAGAGAAAGATTTGTCTCCCAATGCTTAGCCTTCTTCCAAAACAAACTTCCAGTCTAAACTAAGCAATACAACACACTTTCTCCTTTCAGAATGGAGTAAGATGGGTGGATGGGTACCGCAAATGTAACACAGGCTTTTTCACATTTTGCAAAACATTAATTCTTGCTGTATCTATACTGTCTAAAGGCATGGGCTATGGCAGGAAAAGTGGACTAATCTAGTTACATCCTAAATAAATATAATTCTGTAGAAGAACATTAGTTCTAATTAATTATTCAATAAAACAATTTTATGTTCTATCAATATGAATTATCTGCTACAGTATAATACACGTCATTTGTTTTACTGAACTTGTGTCCTGATATCACATGCTATGCCTGCTCACTTCCATATACTTTGTACCACAAAAGCTTGCTTCAAGAATATACACACAGTTTGGTTTTACTGAGGACTCTGTTTTACATTGTGGGGCTCAGCAGCACAATAGATAAATATCACTTCTTATACTTGAGCACCATGATAGACCCCAGAATATGAGGGTACATGTGTCTCACCTTTACACTATCAGGATGAAAGTATAAAACTCAAACAACACAATAACTCAGTGACAAGTCCATAAAAACATGGATGAGATATAGCATTCTGCAGATGTAGGCCCTCTCAGGCACAAATAAATATACTACTGAAAAAGTGAGCCTGGCTTCAAGATTGAACCTGTGAAGAACATACTGGAACATACGGATTATCTGACGTATCAGGCTATCCTAGCTTTTCTCTCTTCTCTTAAAATGAACCCAACTGTCTTTAGGTTTCAGGTCACAAGACAGAGTTGATGAGTGTGACTCTTTTATAGCACAAAGTTTAATATGTATGATATATGTTCGTGTCCATGTCTGCTTTTCAACATTATGTGTTATTTATATCTCCTCTGGACTCCACGGAAAATGGGATTCCTCAAGTAGGCATTCCCAGTTAACAAAGGTTAACAAAATGTAAATAAACAAACAAGCAAGCAAACACATAAGTAAAAATAAATATGCAAATAATTAACTGTTCTGATTAGACCGTACCAAGATACACAATTTTCCAGTGAAGGTACAGTTTCCCCATTTTTGTAATGATTTCCAACATCGTCGTAGCAACCACATTCTTCAATAGGGACACAACTCATTGATTCCTCTTGGAAGAATGGCCTGTCATCTGGGCATTCTGGGTAACAGCCTGTGAACAAAGAAGGATATAACAAGTAGAGAAGAGATTTGAGATGTATGACTAAAAGTATTCTTCACCTTACTAAAGGGCACATGCATCATTTTATTTTATTTATTTTTGCTTTATCTTTTGTTCAATTTGTTGACCGAGGCAGAGCACTAGCCCAAATGAACCATGGTCAGGCCAAACTGTTGGGTAGAAACAAAGATGTTTAACTACAACTTACATGAAAATGCACAGTAATTTTTTGGTTCCATATAAGGAAGTTGCAAGACAGCAGGGTATTTGCTTTGGCATACAATGATACCACAAATAACAGTAAAGTAAATAAGAAAATGCAGCAGATACACAGTATAGAAAAAGTGGTGTAAACACAGCAGGTATAAATACCCAAAATATAGTATAGTAATATAGGATATAAACATTCACGGCAGCTGCACCAGATAGTATTTTAATAATCAGAACATGACTACTTGGAGGGATGAAAGTTGTTAGATGCAGATAGTACAATATTTCCATTATTATTTGGATAAATAGAGGATGGTTGGAGGAAAAAAGCAAGAAGATCGGTAATGGATTAGAAGAGGTGGGATTTCTGGTAGTTAGAGTTACAGGAAAATTAAGAATGCCTTGTTTCAGATGTCATGAAAACAAGAACCAACTTTTATTGTGTATAAAACTAGCATATAAGTAGCATCTGTGTAATAAAATTGTTATGGCTATGGCTATCTATCTTATTAGCTGGCTAGTTATCAAGCTAGTTATCTATCTGTGTGGCTATGTATCTCTGTGTCACTACCTGCCTGCCTGCTGATTTGCATGCCTGCCTCTCTGTATATCTATCTATCTATATATCTTTCAACACATAGACAGCAAAGGGATACGGAAAGAGAGAAAGAGAGAGAGAGAGAGAGAAAGAGTGAAAGAAAGGAGTAGATACTGTCCTTAAAGATCAGAAAATTTGAGTGCAATCCTAACAAAATTCTACTTTGTCACTCACTATCAGATCTTGTGGAATGACATTTGGATAGTCAGTCCCTAAAGAATGACGCCAAATGCAAGTTCTACTTTGTGGCACTGTTTTCACTACAGTCATTGGTCATAAACTCTAATTATAAATCCCGGAACAATTTCTTAGTACTGTATGTATATATTGTCTGTGTGCAGCACATTAGCACTTCAGACATCAAGGCTTCTTTTCATGTTCTAGTGGTGTGCTCTCAGGGTGGCTCTGTCACTACAGTGTCGAGCTTTTAAATAACCCTATAAACTACAGTACAGGTGGGATAAAAATTCAGACCTGGATATTTAAAAGCAGTATGAGAAAAACTTTGAAAATGTTTTCCACCTTGCAAATAATAACCAGAGAGATAATATTTTCATTTGCAGCAAACGTGTAGCTCCGTAATGCTCTTAAAAATGGTAAGTTACTTTTTTCTGCAATATTAGAGATTATTGCCTCAGAAATTAATAAACTACGGCTCAAAAAGTGGTATTTAGGCAAGTGTACTCTACAAACCAAGGGAAATGCAAATTTAAAATTTCTTGAAATACATTACCCTTTATGATGTACTTATGCAATATTTAAACTATTGTTTTTCATTTAAACTGATTACATTGATTATGTGAAACGTCCCTTGCTCTTGACAGCAAAAACTACAAGAAAGACCCAACCCAGCTAGAGTCTTGACTGTGTAAAACATTAAACCTGCTGTAGTGGGTTCTAGCTCGGTTGGGTCTTTCCTGCAGTTTTTACTGAATGGTTTGTGTTGTTTGTTGACCCTTTCACCCTTTGGTTTGGTTGCTCCTGGTAGCAAGGATTTCCAGGCATACAACTGCTGTGATGTTTTTTTTTTGTTTGAAGTCACTCATAATGTTGCTGACACTTCATATGAACCTCACAATTTTTTTTAACTCTGAATTATAGACTGCACAATAAAAATACAATGCCTAACCATTACATGTGGTTAAAGTCCAAACATTTCTCGCATTACTATGTATGTCTGTGACTAAATTTCTGTGGTAGGGGGCTAGTAAGCACATCATGTAATGGTACATTTGCCTTATGCTGCAAATTTCCATTAATGTTATGTAGGGCATTTACTTCTAACTTAGTGTCTCAAAAATAGTGTGACACGCAGCTCTGAAGATATGAGAATTAATTCATTTTTCTCACACTCAGGGGGTAATTCAATAAAACCTACACAGAGAGATTCTCCGTGTAGGAATAGTGAAGTGGCCCGAACATGGAATATGGCCACCGAGTGATCCAGGAAACAGGGCTCGGGGCGTCAGACATCATGCAGACACGGAGGTGTCCGCAGAATGCAAATCACCTCATATGCTGGTGAAAACCATGAAAATGAGATGATTTTCTGATTTAGCAAGCAGAAAGGCACCTGTGTAGGTGCTGTGTTAGCATAAAAAATGTATGTGGTTGCAAAACGTGTACTGGAGCATAAAATTTAAACAGGGTCTGCAACAGCCCAAATAAAAGGCTGTATATTGCACAGTAGGCATGCAAATGGCCAAAACTATGGGCATTGAGTTAAAAAAGTAGTGCAGTATATGAAAAATTAAACATTTTTTAATAATACATATGCCATGTTTAAACAGCGTGCAGAGACGCTCAAACAGGCTATTTAAAAAATAAATAAATAAAAAGTGTAAAGTATGAAGTTTAAAGCTATGCAAAGGTATTGCATTATAGTGGCCAGCATGCAGTCATACAATGGCAGGTTTTAGCGACAGTTAAGGAGATAGGCCCTGGTGTTGCAGTATCTAGGGTATATGCAATTAGGTGTATGTAAATGAGCCAAGGTTATTGAATAGCAAAAAGGACCACCGTGTTCATAGGTACTAACCATGGTAGGGCTAGAACTGTGTTGGTGTAGGCAGGACAGATAACTAACATTAAAAGGGGGTATGTCACACCATATTTAAGTGGATTGGAACTTAACAGTGCCTGTTTGTGCTCAACTAAGCAGAGCTAAGGGGGGGGGTGTCTGAGGCTGCTAAGTTATGCTTAGCTCCGCTGTGCATGTTTTAGCTGGTTAAAGAAAAGCTAAGTGTGCCCATGTACAGGGGAGGGTCCATACTGCTGAACAGTGTTTACACTAGTGCCGCGGGGCTTTGCAGTGGAAGAAATTGAAAAATAAATAAATAAAGGAAATAGCCTGGGAATGCCAATCAAGTATAAAAGACTGATAAGCCCTGTCCCACTGATACTGGCCCATTCAAACCCCTCAGTGATATACCTGGCAGGTGGAATGTATCATAGTCAGCCAATCACACAAGCTATATCTACAGCATGCCACTTTAAAGTATGCATACACCCTTCAGTCTGATTTTTCCCATATATTTTGCACCATCAGAGTACACACTTGGGAATTTTAACTGACAAAATGATAGGGGCTGATGCTGCTCTGCTACATCTGTATGCGCTAGAGGCTGAGGTCAGTGATGATGATGATGATGACAATAGGCCCAGATTGAGGAGGAGAAGAGCGTTCAGGCTCAGGGTAACCTTTCAGGGGCTACATGAGCTGGAGATAGTAGAGCACTACAGGGTGGAAAGGGACATACTACAGGAACTCACCAAGCTCTGCTGCCTTCAACTCAGACCCAGAGCCAACAGACAGGAGCCCATCCCAGTGTAAACAAAGGTATGTGTGGCCAAAGACTACTGGGGACATCATGGGGGTCTCACAGGCATCTGCATCCAGGGTACTCCACCAGGTCCTGGATGTCATGCTAACACATGCCAGTGAGCACATTTATTTCCTCAGCACCCCTGAGAAGAGGACCAGCAATATGCATCTCATCTACCATGTAGCACACTACTCAGTAGTACTGGGTGCCATAGACTGCATTCATGTGCACATCAAAGCACCACCTGATGAGGTGGGTAGAGTCTATGTCAACCCAAGGAGTATCACTCCATCAACTGCCAGGTCATGTGCAATTATCATGAATGTGTGCGCTGGCAGCCCTGGCAGTTATCACAACTCCCACATCTGGCAGGCATCACAGCTGTACCTGGCATTTGCCAGGGGGGACATCCCGTATGGCCATCTACTGAGGGATGCTGGCTATGCACTTTAACCTTGGATGATGACACCCATCAGAAATGCACACACACCAACTGAAGAACACCATAATGAGGCACACTCACAAATTAAGAACATTGTAGAGTGTGTGTTTGGGCTGCTGAAGTCACAGTTCTGCTGCCTTGACATATCTGGTGGTGCCCTGCAGTACTCTACAGCCACATGTGCACACATGTTTATAGTATGAGCCATGCTACACAATATGATCTTGTGGAAATGGCTGTGGCAGGAACATCAGAGGGAAGGGATACACAGCCCCCCCACCATTGCCAAGGTCCCCATAGGCACAGGGGGACTCAGAGGAGGAACCCCATGAGCCTGACCCTGTAGGCTGATGTAGGCATGCCCAGTATACCCTGGCCTTGGCAAAGAGGCAACACATAGCAGATGCACTGACAACCTAGGGGACCAGGGACTGACACCTCACTCTGACTCACATACACAGTAAAAAGGATGCCAGCCACATCACACTACCTGTACCTTACTTTGTATAGGCTGTGTACTGCATGCATCCAACAGATTCAGCCCTGAACCACTGTCCTCTCAACTGCTGCAGGCACAAGGTAAATCACTCTTCTTGACAACAAATGAATAGGGTAGTAGACTGTGGTAGCATAGCTATGGTATTGCTGCATGTATGCAAGGGAATGGAGTGGGCTACCAGGATAGCAGAAGACAACTGACTGCTATGTGGGACAACAGGAACTCTCTGCCAAATACTGGCTACCCTAGAATATGCATTAGGCCCCAAGCCAGCAAAACCCACTGCACTATGTGAGGGCCTTACAAACAGTTGGGTCATATGACAGATGCATGCATGTCAATGTTGGCGTCCCATACATACCTCTCAACCTCTTAGAGCAAGCAGTCTGTACAAAGCCATAAAGAAATGTGGGACAAAGGGCCCAAAACAGGAGCAAGTTTTAAATATTGCTCTTACAAACTTAGAAAGTTGATAGAATAACAGGTTTTTCACTAGCATGAATTATCTGAAGGGTAAGAAGTCTGAAACTCAAATGTCTGCCATTAGTTTCTAACTTCAGTCTTTAATGACTTGCCAGTAGTTTTCCAGACAACCACAGTTTTATGAAAAATGGACCCAGAATATGGGCGAACATCTGGACATTCCTTGTAAATCTGTACAGTTGAGAGGTATGGTCTCCTACCCCCGACACACCTGTGTTCCCATAGAACTGCAGTAACATTTATGCTTGTAAGGTAATAGCAGCAGACCACACATTCCCAGGGCTGTCCCAATCAACTTGCTAACATGTTCCATTTCCACAATATGTAGGGGTCAATGTGCTATGTATGTGTGTGGTTAATAGTGTCAGGAAGTAGACACCACTGACTGGTGGCTGTTGTGGCTTAGTAGGCTAAGTACATTACTGTGATTGATAGGGTCCATGTTTTGAGACTGGCTGTACCTACTGTTTTGTATGTCAGCTACACCTATGGTAGGAGTTCTACAGACTGTCCAGAAGTCAGTATTTGTTACTGCAGGAAAGCTGGACAATGGAGGGACAGGGGGCCACAGATATGGAAAGTACACAGCTCTGAGTAACCTAGATGGTGCCTAGTAGAACAGCAGGTTGTGACAAGTCAGTCTAGCACCAGCATATAAAGGCTGCTACATAACTGTGTTAATACTGACAACAAGTCAGTGGGAACCATCCATACCCCACGAATGACAAGATTTCTTAGAATGTCCACACATATGCCTTATATATTTGTTCTGTTTGTCATAACATTGCATTTGTCTGCCAAACTGTTGGCAAACCAATAAAGGCTGATGTGAAAACATCAGTGACAGACAGCTGAGATGCAGACTTCATACCCATAAGAAAATGCAAGTTAATACGAACACATTCTACCAACTGTCTATGTCTGGGAGAGCAACATTAAGATCCTGTCCCCATGTCTGGGCCTGTGTCTGACTGTTATATATGGCCCTGTCCAGATGTCTGCCTGTAACAGTTTGAGAGGTATGGCCAACATGCAGCCTTATAATAACAGTGCAACACAAACTGTCTGAGGACCAGAACAGCTGTATGGGGCACAATGCTGGCCAACCTGCTAAACAGGTACAGTCAGAGGTGTGAAGTCCGTAACCCTGTGTGTGATGCTATGACTTCTACCCCAGTCATACCATGATTACAACTACATAAGAGCATCAACTGTGGACAAAGCCTGTGACTGGAGCAGAGCAGGACAAAGTGCCACATATAAGGGAAGGAGGAACCACTGGCCAGACAAATGTAGAATGTGCAGACTAGAACAATTCGTGCAGTAGCATGGGTTGCCTGCAGTGTATGGAGTCAGTAGACAAATGTTTGTCAGAGGTTCCTCACATTAATCTATACTGATCTGCCACATACCAGGAAATCACAGTACTGTGTAAAATGCACCACACATATTATGCAAAACTCTGCTCAGTCAAATGCACTCTGGGCCCACCCTAGCTATGACTCATTTAATAAGGATAGCACACAGTCAGGAGATCCCTCAGCCAGTATATCACTGAGGTGCTGAACTGTTTACACAGGTTCATCAGCCAATCGGCTGTAGCACACAAAATCCTGAACTGGAGTACAGGTCGGTCTGGCCTGGAGTCCCAGTGTTACTATTGATGGTCATACTGGGCATGCTCCTACACTTTCAGCCCATGTTTGAACTCACATCTGACTATAGAACTGGGGCCGACATGCTCTTCAGTGCAGTCCTTGTCAGCACAGTCATTGTTACCGGTGCAGACACCTCCCTCGATGGCACCGTACCCATCGGTACAGACACCTTCCTCGATGGCACTGTACCCATCAGTATCTCTTGTGCATACAGACAGCTATGTACACCTTAACTGTCTATCCCCACCCCATCAGACATGTTTACCCCTATCTATCCGTATGTGGTACATATAAGATTTATCTGGATCTGTTGAGTGTGATATACATACAGATATATACGTAACATATACAAATATATCATTTATAGAGAGGCAGAGATGGGAGAGAGACAGAGAGAGGCAGAGAGAGACAGAAACCATGAAAGGCATAGAGCGATGTACTGCCACAGCCACACATACACCAGTTTTAACCAGTGGCACATGCAAATACTATGGTGAGCCCCATTGTGTAATAGTAGGTAGATAGGGGTTGTAATCACACATCAGTCACCATGTATGTGTATGTGTACTTTACAGGGCCTGCTGTCATCCACTTAGATGCACCATTGGACACTCTCCAAACATATACGCACCATGGTGCACACAATAAGTATGTAGCACTCTAGTACATACAACTAGATAGGTAGAAGTTCTAATCTGAATACTGCCAACTGTGTATGTGTGTGTGTGTGTGTGTGTGTGTGTGTGTGTGTGTGTGTGTGTGTGTGTGTGTGTGTGTGTGTGTGTGTGTGTGTGTGTGTGTGTATGTGTGTGTTGGTTATACCTGGTACATGCAATATGTATGTAGTACTCTAGAAAATACAACTAGATAGGTAGGGGTTCTAGATTCAAAACTGCCAACTGTGTGTGTATGTGTGTGTGTGTGTTGGCTGCACCATTTTTAGACCTGTTCCAACCTGTTGACTTTACTCATTGCATTACTTTACAGGGCCTGTTGATGTCATCCACCTTACATGCACTACTGGACACTCTTCAGGCATATAAGCTCTGTGGTGTACGTGATACATATGTAGCACTGTAGTACAAATCATAGCTAGCTACCGGCCACTACATGTGACCAGGAAGCCCATTCTGCCTATATGGACCTCATCAACTGTATTATGATTTGGGTCTGTGCCCTGATCCTGGGTCACTTGAATGACCCAAACATACACTGGGAGATGTACCCATGCCAGCACACAAATGGCCAGAGAGCCATCAACAGTGGAATTACAAACACCTTGGTGCAGCTAGGGGCTACCCCCACATGAGGTGAAGGTGTGTTGGAGTTGATATTACACAACACAGGTTACCACTGCAGCATCCCTACAATGTCATCCTCTGTGGCAAAGCAACCAGCATGTGGTGACGTTTGCGGTCACCATCTCCCACAATACCCATCTAGCTAGGGTCACACATACATACACCTCCAATGTGGAATACAGCCTCCTGGGGGTGGTATACACAGCTTCACAGCCCCCAACCCCTCTGTAGGGACTGGCACCACTATCCACACATGCACACAAGGGCTATATGTGCAGTTTTGTAGATGCATGGAGTCAGGTATACCCGACAGGACTACATCCTCTGTAAGGATATGTACACCTGTCTGGTGGACATCTGGAACACATAAGTGTCTATAACAGGGATGACATACCACTGTCTGAGACAAAGTAGGAGCAGGTACCCATTTTGGAGCAATGCCTCCTTAGCATGAACAATGGGATCACTCCTGCAAACCTGCACAGCAAACCCAGAGCCCACATTGTCAATATCCACTACAGACAATCATCTCCTGTTCTGCACATATTTCTGCGATATTACAGGAAACACTTGGATCTGCTCACTTGTGGTGGTGAAGGACACCAGCTATACCAGTGCTGTAGGTATAGCATAATTGATGTCTGACAGAGTCAGTGTAGGCTTCACCCACTGTCCCCGCATCAGTACATCAGGATGTCCACAGTACCTACCCCCTTCTCCTATATGTAGGGAAACAGGTCACCACTGCTATGTGAACATCATCATATACATCCACCATGGGAGCCTATCACATCACAGGATGCACCTTACATGACCACAAGCATGGACCTTCCTAGAAACAAATAATAAAATCCCCTTTTCTGAGGATGTGAATTTCCTGACCATCGATGTCCGTGACCTTTATACAGTCATTCCTCAGGACATTGGATGTGAGTAGGTAAGGGAATTCCTTTTGAGTCACCAGATGGAAGGGTCCAGTATTGACCTTATTATTTATTTATTAGAACTTATTTTGGAATATAATTATTTTCTTTTCAATAAGGAATACTATTTACAGAAAACGGGTGTTGCCATGGGCTCTCCACGTGGGGCCACTTTTGCTAATGTCATTATGGCCTACTGGGAGAGACATTACTTATTCAAGGACAATATGTTCTTGGAGAGGGCCACATGGTACACTCGTTTCTTGAATTATATATTTATCCTTTGGAAGGGGGAAATTGATTCAGCTAGAATGTTCATTGAACATATCACTAAATTTACTGACTTCCTACAGTTCACATGGGAATTTCAACCTAATAGTATTTCCTATTTGGATATAGAATTGACTAAAATTAGTTCTGATAAACAATACATCTCTAGAATATTCAGGAAAGCAACCTATTCAAATGCATTTTTGCATTTTCTAGCTGCCACCCTTTTTCCCAAAAGAGAAGTGTGGTCAAGGGTCAAATAGTTTGGGTGGCTAGAATGACCACCTTGGAGAAAGACTTTTTAGAGGAATGTTGAACTTTTGAGGGGGGTGTTTTTAAAGCGTGGTTACCCTAGGTCTTTAGTGGATGACCTTATTAAGGAAGTACACAAGAAATGCCTAATTGGTTTCTTTAAACCATTGTTACCTTCCATGGAAGAGCTAAGTGAGGGGTTGAATGATGGTGACCACTTGAATATGAGTATTAGTCCCCAACAAGTTGGTGAGTTTGAACAATTTAGAGATGTATTAATGAATTAAAGTATTAAAATGAGTTTTATCACTACATTTTCTGTAGATGCATATTTGGTAAAATCAATTATTAACAAAAACTGGTGCTTCCTTGTGGATGACAACCTTATTAAAAATAATGTAAGTGAATTACCTCAATTTGTATTTAGGAGAGGTAGGAATTTAAAAATGCTGCTTGAAAGAAATCCACCAAAAGTATATGGCCCCATTGTGGAATGTCCAAATGTGAGTCGCGCAGATGGTGTAAATATATAAAAGTCACTAACCATGTTGTTATTGGAAATACAACAGTTCCTATTAGGGGTAAATTCAATTGCAATACCAAAAGAGTGGTATACTTGGGATTATGTAGTTGCTGTCCAGCTTTTTATGTGGGTCATACTGAGAGGCCATTAAAAACAGGATTTACGAGCATGTTTATGCAATTGGGAAATTGAACCTGAATAATGCTCTTGCCAGACACAGTAAGTCCCATCCCTCACATGAATTTAGATTTTTAGTATTGGAAAAAGTTTTAGATAATGAAAGGGGAGGTCCAAGTGACTTAAAATTAGATGAGAAAGAATTGATTTGGCAAGTGAAATTGAATGCAATCACAGCCCCAGGCTTAAATGATGCTGTTTCTTTTAAGAGTATTTTAAAATTGAGGGCTTTGACAAGATAATATAATGTTTTGATATAAATGTATGGTTATTTCTTTGTTATATTTAATTAAGTAATATATATGTATTGTTAGGGTTATTACTCTATTCTATTTTATGAATGTGTAAATATGTTGGGTATGTGGGTTCTTTAAATGGAGGCTTGACCTACTGAATTGTATAGTGATGTCATGATATGATAGTTTATTTAAGTTGTGAATTTTTGTATTGCCAGTTGTCTGAAGAAGTTTGCTGAAATAGTAAACGAAAGCACTAACCTCATTTTTGAACGTGGTGTGGTGTTTCTTTCTTTTCATCTAGTTTTTCAGTGTTTGTTTTTGGTTTGGTTTTATAACCTTGCAACACCATAAGGCACTCTATTCAAAGGAGGCCTGACTACCACCTTTGTCCCAGTCGTGTGAAGGACAAACACTGTCACTCCTTTACACTAAGGTGTGGCGTCCACCGATCTGTCACATTATACACTCATCAGCCTAACTAAGCTGTTCTGCAAGGCCATAGCATTGTTTATAGTGAACCTCATTAGCAAAGACATTGGTGACCTCCACACACTCCGGGATCATGTCTGTTACACTTGGTTGACCTGTTTGACATAGTCACCAAAGCCATGGATGGGGTGGGGTGATAGTGCACACTGCTTACCTTGACCTGGACAAAGTCTTTGGAAGTAAAACACACTTAGCCATAATAGATATACGTTTCCAAGTATGCATCACACCATATGTTATCATAGGGGTAGCACACTGGTGTGCGGACATGACCCAACTAATCCACATTGGGGAATCCACCTCAAGCAGTTGACCCATAATTAGCAGCATAACCTGTTGTCCTATGTTTGGGCCTCTGTTATGTGTGATGTACACATCTGAGGTGCAGGCTACAGCCATTGGGCTGTGGCCAACTATGTCTGCAGATGTCTGCATGCTGTGTGTTGTCACAGGATTCCCTAGTGATGTCGACATCTGTCTAGGAGGATGTCATGCAGATACATGACTGGTGCCAGACACATGGCCTCAGGCTGCATACCAGGAAATGCAGTGTCAACCCCTTTGGGGAGAGTGACGTAACCACATATCACAGTACTAACAACATCCTAGGCATACAATCAGTCGTGAGGGATCTGTGCACACAGGTGGATGGCAACAGGACAGTTCACTACCATGTTGCTTCCGTTGTATGGTAATCCTTCTACATGGCCCACCTCATACATAAGGATATGTCATCCAGGGACATGGGGTCCTAACATCCCTGTATTCACCCCAATAAGGCCCATTATTGTGTAACATGCCCCGTTCATCATTCACCTCACACAGCACATGCAGCAGCTGGGGACATCACAGAGGTTCCCCACCAGGGAATACCAAGGCCTCAGACATCTACCATATGCAGACAGGCTATAAGCTCAACCCTCTACCCAGTTTCATATATACTCCTCAGAGGTGACCTCTGTCTGGCATGCAAGGCAATCATGGACTCCACATTGTTGAGACTGTGCAACTCAAACTCCACTCTATTTACACACACACACACACACACACACACACACACATGCCCTCAACCTGGTGTGTGACATCAAGTGGGCTTCTTGGCACCTCAGATGTGTGTCCCATATACTCACCCTGCTGTGGAATGGTCACCCTGTCCACATCAGGCAGGGTAGCTAATTATACCTTTGCAGGCGGAACCTGGATAACTGGATAGTTAACTGCACATACACCCTTGAGATACTCCCTGTGTCCCTGTTGGACCTGGGCATCAGATGCTTGCTTGCATACACATGGGCTAACATTTGGCCTAGGCATATGGGGGCTCAGGGCCCGTATCATTGTAACCTCATATGGTCTTAGGAGTACCAGTTGTGGCCTGTGTGCTGTGCCATACTGTGTTATGTGTCCACACCCATCACTGCCATCGATTGTGGTGTTTCCCCTATGGGCAACATTACAGTAACATGTCATACAGCCGACATATAGGTGAGTGGTACTACAAGTACATGTGGACATTCCAGCAACATCTATGCTACACAATAACTGAGAGCAGTGCATATGTGGTGTAGTGTTTTCCCCTCACAGGTGTCTAACTTCTGCAATACCCAGATGTTTGTGGAATGTGTACATGTGCCTGATATATGTAGACCTCCTTCCTGACACATGTGAATGTCTGGAAACCAGTTGGACAATATGTAATGGTTGTTCTCAGAGTGTGGGGAATGTGTCTGTGCCATGTCAGACCCATCAGAACACAATAATGGTACGTTAATATTTGGTACTGTATTTATTTGCTTACATTGTATGCTCAATATGTACAGACTGTTGCTGAGGCAGAGTCTGTGTCCCCCCACTACTACTGCCTATAACCTGCTGTCCTGCTGCAGAGAGTCACCAGGTATGCTAGCCATATCTGTCAGGCAATGACATACAGGTGTGTAGTACACAGTGACCTAGCCAGAGTACATCAGGAACAGTCAGGGACACATGGACATTGTTTGAACTCACCCTGTATGACATTCACAGACTGAGAGGGGCTCACTGACAGTACATGATGTGATATGCCAGCTGTATCCGCCAGTAGTTACTGTCGCTATTGTAAACAGACAATCTAGTAGCATTTATACATGAACTGACCATTGCTGGGGGGACTCAAGGGCCAGAGCTGTGATCTATGTCACTGCAGACAGAGCCAAAAGGGAAGGCTGTAGGTGATGGACAGCAGAGTAACAGCAACATGTCATTGCAAGATATGTTGTTGAGACCTACTGTTGAAATTCCTATTTCCCATTACTGCATCCCCCCATCTGCATTCCGTTACATGGTTAATTCTTTGACATACCTGGTATAGTGCTGTACTCCTTTGTGAGCAGAAATCCATTGGTAGTCTTCTTTGGAAATTACCATCTGTCTTCATGAAGAAAGTCACAGACCTATTTACCATAGGCAGCAACTTGCCTTTTGTAGGTAATGCTCATGAACAGGTGATTGCCATTGCACCAGTCTGTGACTCACACATGCTAATAGTATCCAGAACAGCTGGGTTGCATTTTCATTAGATAATGGCATGGCAACACAGTGCTATAATCAAGGCCTTCATGTAGTCATTGGCCCTTTTCCTGGCCTGTGAGGAGGACATTATCGAGGTGTGGGAGCTACAGCAACACAGAGGGTAGGTAGAAATACTGTTCACTGTTTGGACTGATGTGGTATGTCTACAGTTTTGCATGCTATGTTTGGCCATTGTTAACATACTTTCTAATTCTGTGGCAGGTTACTGTTTAACAATGTGTGTTGGGGTCAGTAAGGAGACAGGCATATGTGAGTGTCATACATCATTTTTATCTGAATGTGCATGCTGATGCAGTTCATTTTGGTCTATCAGCTGTGTATGTTTTTAGGGGAGAGACTGTGACACATGTCCCTGTCACCTGAATATTCCCCCAACCCTTTATGTATAGGTGTTGTGTGGATGCCCTGTCCTAGGAGTTTGGGAGGTATGGTAGGTCTGTAACAGGTAGCTGAACATAGTGCTGCATGTGTAGCAGGCCACAGTTGATGCATTCTGGCCAGGAGTCATACTGGGGATTGTGAAGACACTGGGGGATAGCAAGCTGTATATGTCAGTGAGGGAGCAGTATCAGCTCTTGTGTCACACCATGGCCAGGGTGAGGATGCCCATAACAGCCCAGGTGAGACATGTGCCTCTGGTACATATGTGAAGTAGTAGTGCCATCCAGACAGTGGTAGAGGACATTTAGGACACATATTCATATTTGTGACATATGTCCCACCCTCCAGACCTTTAACATGCTACTTTGTGAGGCAGTGACTGCAGTAGCAGCAACCAGTTCTGCTAGACACTGCAGAGCTCAGTTATTGCTATGTTATATTGATAAGCATGTAGTTGTTGTACAATAGACTGGACTGTGGGCCAGAACTGTGGGTGCCCAGATGTCAGACATGCTAGGAATGTAACAGATAGAGCTACTGAGTCATTATTATGGGAGGTGTAGTTGCAAGACATATGAGCATGCATACAATGTGTTACACAAGATTGCCATGAACATGTGTGTTTCAGATGGGTATGACGTGTGATAGTGACCTGTGTGTAATGCTTTTGTAACCTCAATCTGCACTGACTTGCCAGTACTTCAGCACACAGGATAGGTTTGATGACAACCATGCCATAAGTACGTGGCACAACTGTGGACATTCTGCAACAGTCTGTGCAGTTGTCAGCTCTACTTGATATCATAGGTCTCCCGTAAATCCATCAACATGTCTTTGGCTGTGTACTGGTTCTGTGTCTGCATCACATACCCAAGTACACTGTCATTTATCACATTACACGTAGAAGTAGTGTGCCACTGGTAATCAAGATATCTTTGTAAAAACACGAGTAATTCTCCAGAGCTGAGTTGGCCTAGTGGTCTAATGCACTATGCTGTAGTTCAGAGGGTCCTGGGTTTGACACTTGGTAGTGGTGGTTATTTTATTGATGTGCAGAACAGTGTCAGAATCAGATAAGGTGATTACAGCAGTTTTAAGTGGGCTTTCCCATGTTTGAAAGCTGCACTGCAATGCTAAGCAGTGCTTAGTCCCACTTAAACCCGAGCTATTTCCAAAAAAAGAAAAGAAAAAAGGGGTGATAGGAAAGTGGTAAAATGGGGGCAAGCAGAGGGAAAAACAACATGAAAGGCAGGTAGGGATGTGCAGGAAAGGACAGCAGTTTTAAGTGGGCTTGCCCATGTTTGAAAGCTGCACTGCACTGCAATGCTAAGCAGTGCTTAGTCCCACTTAAACCCGAGCTATTTCCAAAAAAAAGAAAAGAAAAAAGGAGTGATAGGAAAGTGGTAAAATGGGGGCAAGCAAGGGGAAAACAACATGAAAGACAGGTAGGGATGTGCAGGAAAGGGCCATAGCTTGCCATTTCTTCTACAACAGCTGTGCATATTGTGGACAATTTGGACCATAGCTCTCCATTTCTTCTACAACAACAGCTGTGCATGTTGTGGACAATTTGGAATTTGGGGCCTCACATCCCACAAGAACGGATGTGGGTGACATAACTTTGTTGATTAATTTCTGGGATGATTGACTGATGGCATTGTACGTGGATGCAAAATGGAGAGCAATGTATGGGACAATATTTTTTTGTGGGACAGATGCCCTATTTTTTTTAAGGAGAGAGTGGAATGTTGGAGAAGGGTTGCAGGTGTATTTGGGGAGGTAAGTTGGGTAGGAGAGGTTGTATTTGCAGGCAGACAAGACAGCAGACAGGGGTGGTGTATGACACATGAGGGGGTAAACACCTTGGATGGAGAGGGTTTTGGGAATCAGAGAACCATGGACCCCCAGATGGAAACAGTGGGACTGAGCTCCCCACCCATGGGCAGTCACCACTGCCCTTCATGGCCCTGAAGGTGGCTGTGTTGGGGGCTGGGTGCCAGGGTCGGCCTGTCCCTCCAGGTGTGCCAGTCTGCCCTCGATCTGGTGCAGTTAGTCATCCAAATCTCACTGGGTAACCCTGCACACCAGGCCTGGGAACTGAGTTTATCTGATGACATCCTCTCCATGCCCACACCTAGGAGGGGATGTGCCTCATCCCCTGAGGCAGTTCCACGCAAGAGTGGTGCAGGACCAGTGGAGGAAGCAGTTCCAGGTTGGGTCCCAGATGTGCTAGGACCCGGTGCCATGGCCAGATGAAGTGGGATAGGTGGATTCTCCACAACCGGCCTACCCAAGCATGCTATGGTGTTGAGGTTTGTCAAAGTGTATTGGTTAGTCATGAACAGAACATTTCAGTGTTAGTTATAACAGCATGCATGGGTGTTTCAATTAACCCAGAACAATAGAACTGCATAGCATACAGAACACAGGCATAAATGGAATAACAGTCATTATTGTAACAGTTTGCCAGTAACAGTTATGGCAAAAGGCCAACAACACTGGTATTTCAACAAGGTATGTTAGTATGCAACCATTATAATATATAACCAATAATCCAACACAAGGCCCAACATTAGGTTTTGAGAACAACATATGTACAAATTGAGTCATACCTGTAGTATAAGAATAATAATTTGTGATGCAGATGAGGGGTGGAAGGAGAGAAAGACATTCCATTGCCAACAGTATAGACTATATTTTTCAAAACAGTACTGCTCAGTACTCTACAGGTTTGCCCTTACTTCATGTCTACAAGTGCCCTATAGCTTCTGTAGCATGTACATACCTCTCAAGCTATCCATATAGGATGGTATTGGCCAAGCTGTAATACCTACAGATGCATAACAACAGGGGACTATTACTTGTCAGGGGAACGTATATGACTACCAAGGTGTACTCTGCATTGATGTTGTGTGAGTGTGCTACTGGTGTACTTCAGCTGGGTTTATATCTGTGTCCAAAGTGTTTGGCAGCAGTGATCACTATCCGTGACAGCATAACACTTGAGAGACATGTATCATGCACAGTACAGAGAGTGTTTACAGTTATCCTGCCATCATTGGCAGGCATGGGGTTAGACTATCAGCTGACATTCACAGATGCATCAGCCATACAACCGTACCAACAATAGACCATTTAATTTGTCTTATTAACTTGGAATAGTACTGTACTTCATGTAATTTTATTTAATGGAGTGTTATCACCTTGTTGAGAAATGCTGTTTACACACTACTACATTTGGACACAGACATTACTATACCATTCAAACAGCTACTACAGACATTTATTTACCTGTAAGTCCTGTGGGGAGAAAATCTGTTAACAACACATAACTGTTTCTATAAATAGTCAGTACTACTTGTTTGTTACTATAAATATATCTTAGTACCTGTCCCTGGATTCAAACCCCGGTCTGTGTGTGGCAAAATGAACAACATATATACTGCTTATCACACTGAGCTACTGGGCCACTGCTGTATGCTGATTGAGTGATATGTACCTAAAGCTCACCTAGTGACAAAGTGTGACTGCAGTGACAGTTGAACATACACGCATGAGATTCATGCATGACAGAGATAGTAGGTGAACTGTGTATTAATACTTGGAATGCAGGTGTACACAATTAACCCCTCATGTATGGGAATATGTGTGATCTGTAAAGACCACATTGGGGTGCTGATTTGTCTACCTGACCCATGTACATTTGCAGATAGTATATTTGCAGTCTACAGCTATTACACTTTCATACTTGCCTGCAGCAGCGTACCTATGTTCAGGGATGCATATAGTTGAAATGCAATGCTTAACACAAAACAATCCTGGGAGAAACACACTATCATACCTTAGACAGTACTACTCTAGGTTCAGATCTTAGTGCAGAACAAATATCATATCGCATTATATCTTGTAGTACAGCTCCACATCTACACTTTAGTGTGACAGTTATTTATTGGCCAACCTTCATTCACTTCATGGTGTTATGCCCATGTGTACATCACAAAACCTGTGATATTTGATTTCTTGAACAGCCCAGAATACACATAACAATTGCAGAAGACAAATTTTTTTGAAGGTGAGATGACACAGTGATTGGTATACAGCTGACAATTTTTATTGTTCTAAACTTTACATAATGCAGGCATTGGAACACATCTGGTATCTCACAATCTATGCTGTACTACCTTTATTTCTTCACAATTCTGACTGCAGTTGTACTCTATTGCCTGTAGATTAGGGATGCAGTTAATTTATTCCCTTCACATTTTCAATGCCTGTGTACTTTATTACCAGAACATGTATTATTAATACAGTATACACATGTTAGTCCCACACGTTATTAATACTGCATTAACTTTCTTTACATAACAGTAGCATGTTTCATGCTTTCATCTATATTAAACTATACCTGGCAATACTCATTTATATCAGTCCAGGTCTATGTACACATTCATTGCAGTACACTCACAACAGACTATGCCTACTGGCAGTTACTACTGTATTCTTTCTTAATTAGATTACTATATATTGCAAGATATATCTGTACTCACCACACTCTCAGTACATCCTGGCCAGGCACTCTGCATGAGCCTCCAAGTTGCGAGCCCTCTCCTCTCCAGCTATGGGGAAAAAGATACCATTATGCATACCAGTCAATCACATATTCATAGTACAATTGGTAAATCAATGGTTCCTATACTTACAAACTTCTTGGGCATTCTGGTCCTGTGCATTCTGGATCTATTGGGCCAAGAGTTCCCTCTTCCTTCGCTTCAGGTCATCATGATGCACCTGCTCACCAGTGTGGGGACAGCTGCAGTGGTGAGGTCATGTGACAGATGGTCCCAGACCTCTAACTTGTATTTAGAGCCCTGGTACTGGCCCTGCAGCAGTCTGTCACCATGGTCTTTAACAAGGAGCCCAACCATGACCCTGGACTCCAACATGCCCCAGTGCTGTGTCAGGAAGCGTGCTCCCTCTCCAAGTCCAGCCATAGCTCCTGCAGTGATTAAACTCCAACAAGTTCTAGCTGTATTCCCACCTGTTCAGCTTAAGTAAGACTGTTTTCCTGCCCTTTGCTGCCATTGGACCATTTTTAAAAATGCTAAGCAAAGCTTCGCACTGCGCAAACCTGCTAAGCTTCGCTGAGCAGTGCTTAAACTGGCATTGCTTAGCAATGTTTAGCAGTGCACAAACCTGCTTAGCTGAGCTGAGGATTGCTTAAATAGAGATTGCTAAGCAGTGACCAAACCTGTTAAGTGAATCTGTGTGTTGCTAAGTACTGCTAAAACACATCCTGTTTAATCATTGCTTGGCTTGGCTTAGCTACGGGCAAACCAGAGTTTTTAAAAAATAAAGAAAAAATATTGGAAGTAATTGTTCATTAATGATACTTTATTATGTGTATCTATTTTACTTTATATCTACTAAACATATGCATTTCACTACGTTAGTGTTACTTTACTGTATTGGACACTTGTGTGTAACTGGGGCTTTTATCCTTGGGTCTCCACTGAAAATGGGCTTCTGCTACAGCTGGACTAATCCGGTTAACAAATGTCAATGTATACATAAAAAATAAATTATTTAAAACATTTCACTATCTCATGTAAAAAGTTGAATGGTCTGCATTCAAACCATGCACCTCCTGCACAAGAGGCCATCACTCTAACCATTTAGCTTCTGAGGGTATGGTGATTAGTGCTATACAGTTCTATTTTAATATTTTAGTACTGTCCAGCACTTTGACAATGCAGGGGGTGTGTTACAAATCTCCAAGCACTGTAACAGACCCCCTACACTGATTCACTAGCCATGTATATGGCTCTTCCTCAGTAGCACACCTTCGTTAATATGTCTTCTGGGTGTTTACCTGATTAACTACAGGCAACTAATACTTAATTTCTTTTAAGTACTTTTCATTACATTTACAAATTCTGTTGGCAACTATTATTTGTAACTCTTTTTTCCCATATAAATCACAATCATTTCCTAATTGACTTAAAAGCATTTCATTAGGCAGTTTCTATAATGTCAAAAAAATCTAGCATTTAACCTTTAACACTGATGGAACTATCAGTGAGTATGGAATAAAGAAGCACATAGAATCAATAAAATGAACCATAAGGCATCATGACAAATATAGGTCTTCCAGTAACCATGGCAATTGATATGTCTGCTGTCTTGGTGAACAACACGCAGAGTATCCATGCTCACTACTGGCAGCCTAAGCTGCACTAGTGACCCAAGTGCCAGTAGGTCATCTGAGGGCACAAGGTCTGAGAACTATAAACTAGCACACTTGTCTCAGTTGGGAGATTGACAATAAACTGCATAGACTGCTACCCCTGGTGGAGAAAGATGACTTAACAACAGGTGGACCTGCTCACTGGGCTCACAGGCATATAGTAATAGTGAGGTGTACACATAGTGGTACATATGAGCCCTGCTCTTCCTTTCACTGCACACAAATATGCCAGGGGGTGATTAGCTCATATCAGAATACATCTCTGTATTGGCATTCTGGTGGCATCACTCTCCCCTTCTCAGTAACTGATTCCTCTCTAAGAGGGTGATAAGTGGGTGCTGTAATTGCTGAGTGGTATGTTTATACATTTATTATATTTATTTGTTAAGTCTTGAATTGCTGTATTTCTGCATTATGAACTTAGTGTTATATTACTCACAGCAGTTTCCTAATACAAAAGATTGTATTTATGCTGCAGGTCTCTTTCTTGCATTGCAACTTCCATACCTAGATTCTGGCTTTAAGTGGGCTTTCATGAGTCCATTCCCCTTACATACTAAATAAAATAACAAAGAGCAAACTTTATGCTATATGAAGTGATTGCTGCTGTTAACTTTGGTAGTTCTGATGCAAAATCTCAGTTAAATTTTGCTAAAAAGCTTTTTTTTATTTTTATTTTTTCGATCAAATTAACAAAAGATATATATTGCAGTCTTAAAAATTGATAAGATTTAGTTAAAATTTATTTTATTTCTCTCTATTATAAAGAATATACCAAAATATCCTTTCAAATGAATATTCGTGTCAGGAATTGAACTCTTCTTCTGTACTGTGCTTGCATCATCATGTTTGCATGCACAGTACATCACCAAGCTGCCAAAAAAGTATTATTACTTAGTAAAATCACTTAAAAAGGTAAGATATTTCTTCTTTGAGTAATGTTATTGTTTAATAGTAAGAACTCAGATTTCGGTGTGAGTAATGTAGAGTTTACCCATGACTGTTGTAGTTTGGTCAATTTCCTACTGATTAAACCAGCCGTGAGTATATTCTGAATCACGCACACCCAGACAGGAACTACTACTTAAATAACTGACTGTTTCATTTAGTTCAGAAACTCCTCTGCTGGTACTAAACCATGACATGATAATTATCCTGCATAGAATTCCTTATATAGTGCAGAATGGCAGCCACTTAGAAATTTTTAAGATAAGTATGAATAAACTTACTTCTCAGCTGAGCATAAACCTGTTACACGGAGCAGTGGAAATTGAACCCCTACCCTATATCTGACTTTGTGATAATAATGGGACCTAATTCTTCAGGTATTTATTTATATTTAATTTATTTCTACAAGTTCCCGACTACTACTACAAGAAAAGCTTCACCTACTTCTCATCAAACTGCAAGCCCATGAAGGTCTTAAGGCCTAATCACAACTGGTTAAACACTCAACTCAATGCAACATTTTTTCAGAAGCATTTCTTTTTACATTCCATGTTGGGGACGTCATGTTCACACCCCTTGTTTATGTATACTAAATCTACATTCACATAGCCACGGAAAAAAGTGAAATTGTTAAAAAAAATCACTGCTGACTTTCATAAAAAATGCAGCATCAGTGATTCCTTATGAAAAACTGAATTCCCTTCTCACATCAGTGACTTGAACTTTTCAAAATAAACTGGTAAACATCCAGCAAACAGTGCCAAACAGCAATAGAACACCAACACAAAGGAACTCAGAAATACATCCCAGCTGTGCAAATCAATATAAAAAGTTTTAATACAGAAACGCTTTTGAGAAAACTTTTCCTCAATGCTTTCAATAATTAAAAAAAAATCATCCATTTATACATCACAGATAAAATTAAACTAGTCACAGTCAAACTCAGCCATAATAAATTATTTAATTAGTTAATAAGCTAAATGTATTAACTTAATTAAATATAATCATTGCATAGGTTCACTAGACACAAAGATATCTCTTCTGTAATACAAAATTCATACTCACTGGACACATAATTTATAACATAATAAAAATAATAATAATTTATGGACACATAAAACAAATTTTATTTATTTGTGCAACATATACTTAAATATATTCCAAGTAATTGCAAGATTTATTTATTATATCCATAGTCAGTATTATTTAACCCACTCAAGTGCAATATTAGAAAAATGACATTGTTCAATCTGTAGTGGGTTATGATTACTTTAAATAGGGTAGTTAATTTAACTCAGGGGAGGGTATTCTTTTCATATATGAGTGTTGGTAAATGTCTCTGCTCTTTATTGCATCTATTGGGAGTAGTATTATATTTATTAGTTATGTTTATTCATCTACTGGTATGTGTTGTTTCACTTTCCTTTGTAATCTCAAGAATTGAGCTGATGCACAAAATTTTGTTTAGGATACACATGTGTTCATAGGTTCATAGGTTGGTACTAAGCTATCAACCCTAGAGCCTATACAAGCCTAGCCATAACAATTCCCTGGCTATTTCTTCCAACACTATTTACTTCCCTGGACCCATGTCTAGCAGGGTGACTGACGTGATCCCCGGGGTGAATTTCCTTTCTCCCATCCAATTGCATGGGCACCGGAACCATAGAGCGAGTGGGAAGGGGTGCCCACCCACTTCTGAGGAAATGGTACATTCCCAAATGCATTCCTTTTCCCGGCGTTTTTAATTTAAACTTCTTTCAGCTGACATCATCAGGTTGATGCCATTCGTTTCAGGAGCTGATGAGCAAAGCGGCCGTTCTTTCAGCTGACATCATCAGGTTGATGCTGTTCATTCCAGGAGCTGATGAGCAGAGCTTTGTATTCAGGAGCTGCTGTTCATTTTGTATCTGGGACAGAGCAGAGCTGCCGCAATGTGGGGTGAGCTGCCGTTCATTTTGTATCCAGTAGCTGATGGACAGAGCCACTGCCCGCTGTTCGTTTTGTATCCAGGACAGAGCTGCCGCAATGTTACTGTTAGCTGGAACAAGGTGGGTGTGTTGTGTGTGTATCTATGCACATATGCACATGAATAAGTGCTAATATCTGTGAGTAAGTGCTTATGAGTTCATCTATCTACACATATATGTGTGTGTGTGTGTGTGTGTGTGTGTGTGTGTGTGTGTGTGTGTGTGTGTGTGTGTGTGTGTGTGTGCGTGTGTGCATGTGAGAGAGAGAGAGAGAGACAGGCTATTAAAAGTTGACTGTGCTACACAGCATACAGCTGAAATAGAGACAAACATTTGTATAGGATAGACAAGAAAAGAGCATACGGACTTCACATGGACCGTGATCAGAGGTCAGGACTGAACTGTAAACCTGTATCTGTGGGGTGAAATCTTAATCACTGAGTAACTTTATTGCATGACGGCATAGTTTTTTGTCCATCCTTTTCAACAACATAACTGATGGCCCTTCGTATTTGTTGACTTTTTTTAAATGTGCTAACCAGGTAGCCCTTAAGGCACATGTGCCTGCTTTCGTGGATGACTCAGCCACACTCTCTTGTTATTTAAGCTATTTGATTGCAAAAAATTACTATCAAGCATGAAAGCAATAACGGAGAGAGATGGGGAAAGAAAGATACTTGGTAGTAAAATAACTGGACTGGGAAGCGTAATGAAAATGAAGCAGTCAGGGCTCTTCAGAGTCCTGTAAGGCAAGGCAAGAAAAAAAGGAATGGATTTTGTCATTTCTGGCTGAATATATTGGAGAAACCCATATCAAATACCAGGGACTGCTCTTGGCAATTTGTTAGCAAATGCTCTTTGATGCATTGCTATTATTGTGTTCCTGGCTCGGCCACCTCTATATAACAAGATAGCTGGATCAAATAAGCTCTCTTTAATGCTCATATATTTAAAAAAAAATGCTGACTGTATTGGCAATTCACCTAAGTGGAATGTGACAAAGGCCCAACCTATCAGTATGAAAAATGGATGATACAATGTTTTTTCAGTTTTAACCCCAAGTTCAGATGTTATGCCTGGAGCTAAGATTTCAAGGATAGATCAATGTCAGGGCTAACAAACAGGCCAGGGCTAATGAAGACATAGAGCTCGTGGCCGTAAAAATCATATCACTGTAGCCGGCCACTGAAGCTCTACTTCATGAATTCTTTACAGAGCTAGGCCCCAGTGGTCCCAAAGCTATTTAAGGTTTCCTTTGTTGACAGACAAGTTGGAAGATATCAGTAAGAAACTGTTACATTCACTAAAAATGTTCTGTTTACTTTTTGCCCAGCTTAGAGGACAATATTCAGAATGTCCTTGTATAGCAAAACAGGTCTCTGCACTAGAATAATGTTAGACTGTAGACATGACCATAAACCCTGTACCATGAGTACAAGTAACAGCCTAAAGTCCCTACCCACCACCACTTGTGACAGCTTTCCAGATTTATGCCTCATATATTTCTTCTATTCCTCATAAAATCTGTGGTTTTCAGCATTTTTGTGGCCAATCATTGAAGGATTAAATTCACTAAATAACGACAGGCATTTGAATTTCAGACTTCATATTCTTCAGAAAATAAATGGTAACACAAAACCTTTTATTCTAGCAATTTTCTAAGTTTATAAGATCAGTATTTGACATTTGTCCATATATTTGGAGATATATCCCCCCATTATTGGCTTTGTCCAGGTCTTTTGTGCTAAGAGGTTGAGAGCTATGGTGAGAAGTGAGAACTGAATTCAATAAATGATAGCCATTTAAGTTTCAGTTTTCTTCGCTTTTAGGAAACTGCTAATTTGGCATACTGGTATGTTGATCTGACTGTAGTGCACAGGGTCCTGTGTTCAAGACTTGGCAGTGAAACGCATGGTGGTAACACATTTTATTCTAGCAACTTTCCAAAATTATGCAAGCAATGTTTAAAATGTGTCCCTGGTTTTTGGGCTTTTGTCCCCCCAATACATTTTGGCTTTTTCCAGGTTTCTTGTGCTGCAAAGCTGAGAGATTTAGCTGAGTGTCAAGTGGATTTTACAAGGAGCTGAGAGCTTCAAGGGAAGAGAAGTTCAGTGCTACATATGCTAAGCTGTTTGCATTGTTATAGCACAACCGTTAGTATACTTGCTTTTGATGCAGAAGGCTGTGGATTCTCCTCCCACAGTATGCAGATATATCACTAATACTGTACTGTGTTGTACTTTAAAGGGAGTGGATGCTGCAGTCCTATGAATGTCCTTCTTTGGAAGAGTTATCTAGTAACTATGTTTCTGTTATCAGTTTGCCATCCATTTTCCATTGCAAAATTACTAGCGTGTCATTTTTTTTAATGCAGCATAGGCAATTTATTCTTCAAGGGCAACAGACACTTTATTTGTAGATGAAACAATGAAATATAAAGTTGTTTGCTAACAACAACATCTTCATTAGTTACAGATCATTTTAATGTGGAATTATTTAGACGACTTCTGCAGAGATTTTGCATATTTACTAATATTGGTGGATTATGACAAAAGTTTGAGTGGCCTTTTATGGTTGAAATTTTCTGAAATGGGTAGTTTTGTCATTATTAGTTCATACATTTTGTCTCATTGCTTATTAGAAGACTGTAAAAAACTACAAATGTAAAACACATTCTAACAACTGGTGCTATATTATACAAGGAATATAATTTAATACAATCAGGAAGGTGAGTCAAAGAATGAATACATGTATGCGTGGTCCTAAAAATGCATTTGAAAACAGCACAGAGGAAAGTCTGAAAGGCTCAAAAGCATGGGCAAATTTTAAGCTTTACTCTTGTTACCAAAGCAATGGATGAAGGTAAAACAATTCATACCACATTACCTTGACCTGGCCAAGCCTTTTGACACAATCCCCTAATTGGGTTTAGTACAAAAGATGAATAATGTAGGAACAAACACTTGCTGGATTGCTAACTTGCTCACAGGATGCAAGAGATCAAAATAGGAGAAGAGACCAGCCACCAGTGGAGTCCCCCAGGGTTTGGTGCTGAGACTTTGTTTGGCATATACATTTCAAAAGTGAAAGGAAATACCAAAGGGCTTTGGCCGGCTAAGTTTGAGATGACTGCAAGCTAGGAGCAGTTACTGAATCCCTAAATGACTTACCATCATGCAGGAAGGTTTGTCCCAAATAATAACTGGTGTCAAAATCAAGACAATGCCCTCTCAGAACTAACCCAATTATTTGGCATTTGGGAACTTGTGTGTACAGTGACCTAACCTTTGACTAACATGTGCCCAGAGTCATAAGAAAGCCTTTCTATATTGCACAGCTTATGAACTAATTGATTGTGACTAGATCTAAAGATGTTGTCCCACTTTACAAAACTCTCATTAGGTCAATCATTATGTATAATGCCCACTTTGGCATGTATCTGTCCATCTCCATACAACAATTGGAACACCTTCAGAGATACTTTACTAAAAGGATACAAGTCCTAAACAATAGGTCCTGCATGGACCACCTCAAAGATTACTATACTCAGTATCCTACAGAGTGCTTAGAAGTGACATGTCCTGCATATAAGGCATCCTCTGACCTAATACAAATGGACTTACTGGACATCAGCAAGTCTAATGGCATCAGGAATACTCAGTCCAGGTATCTAAACTGAATGTTGTGTAGAGATGAATATATGTCACAGAGGCTGCCACTGTTCCAGACAGACTCTCCATAAAAATAAAACAAAGCTCATCTGTCCATATTCAAATGCAACTTGGATCTAAGGATGGGTAATAGAAAATGTACTCCAGGATTGCCTCTCATGCCACTAATGGACACAGACAGTTCTTAAATGCTGCATCCCTTACATGGGTCCTCTGAAATTATCTGTGGTGTGATCACAGTTATTCTCACTAGGGCTAATATACAGTTGGCAGCCATAATAATAAGACCAATCAGAAAATGTTATTTCAAGCACCAAAAGGGAATTGGCTAAGCTTAAAATGTCCTCCAAGTGAACCTATGTTATGGTAGTAAATAGTTAAAAAAATTGCCCTTTTTAGATCACTAAGTGCCCCTCTCACCCTCCGTACCGCCCAGTCTTCAACAGCTTTCAGGGCCTATGTCCAATTGTCAAGGTTTCTTTTGAAGTGGGCCAAAGATGCACTCTGCTTGACATGTATGGGCAGTCTGGGGAGTCTCTGGGTCAGGAACCTATCCCTCCAGCATGTTTTGTTTATTATGATGACAAGGTTTAGATCCCTGGAGCGTGTGGCTCTGAGGGATTGGGATTTTTTAAGTGTAGTATGTCCAACAGCTCTGGGTTTGACATGGCCTTGTGTGTTAAGCAGAGATCGTCTTTGAGTAGACGATATGTGACAAAGTATAGCTGGAGTTTTTTAAGGCAGTCAGCGTAGGGCATCTGCTTTAGGCCTGTGATTCTTTTAGTGAGGTATTTCTGCGGCCTTTCTAGTTGTTGCAGATGTCTTGAGAGGTACATACCAAACAGGGCGTTGTATTCTATAATGGATCTAATGAGGGATGAGTACAGTGGGACAGTGACCTCCTTTTTTCTGGATGAAAAGCCATTAGTGATGAGGTATGCCACACAGAAGGATTTCCAGACTGTTGTGTTGATGTGGTTATCGAAGGTGAGACCACTGTCCACCTGTATCCCTAAGTCTCTTATCACACTTTCAGTGTTTAGTGTAGTTCTAAATGACAGTTTGCTTTAACTTTGAAACTGCTTCAATCAGCCATGGATGAACTTCTGCATGAAAGTAGTTTATCCATTCTACTCAATACATTCTGTATTTAATATTATACCCCCCCCCACCCGGGATTTCTATTAAATGGTTTAATCACGCTAAACGTAAAGCTATGTGTCATTTGCATATTCATAATATGCTTAGCTAGGACATTACTTTCCACTCTCCTCCGTACCTCAGAGAGATGTTCTGCAATCAATTCCTTTAGCATATTGTTAGTTTTCCCTACATATAAACAGGGATTGGTTTAATTTTATCTGAGATATATAAAAGAATGAATGATTTTTAGAATTATTGAAAGCATTGAGGAAGAGTTGTCTTGAAAGCTTTGCTGTATTAAAACACTTTTTATATCCTTTTTACACAGTTTGGATTTATTTCTAAATTGAACTTTTCTTCATGGAACTGCGTTGATTTTATGCACACCAAGAAGTAGGAGGGTTGCAGAAAAGCCATTCTCTACTGGATGCACACCTTTCTGCTAATTGTGATTGTAGTAACAATGATCTTAGGTCACCTATGAATGCTTACACGATTCTGTCATGACATTACTTGACAGATGAGCATCTATTCTGTTTGGACAGCAATGTATCTGCTGGTGAAGCCTTGCAATTTAAGCATGCAGATGATCTTAGCTGTTACTGAGAAGAGCATCGGGTGAAAAATCATATTATCATGACACCCCCTCAACAACAAAAGTAAGTCCATCACTTAAACTACATAAAGCACCAACTATGTGACTTAAGCCACTGTGAACCTGCCTACTACAAGTGTATTCATTTGAATATCACTTAGACTTACCTCTGCCATGGTCTCTACACCTTATTCCAGATCTGCAAACTTGTTAACCAGCATATATATCGAAATGTGTTTGTGTACTCAACATCCCTGGGGTCTATATTAGAACATCGAAAGTTTAATAGTTCGAATCACTAAAGGTCGACCTTTATTGATCAAACTATTAAAATTTTGAATGTTCATAAAAATAAAAAAAAAAAAAAAGAAAATCTAAAGGGTGTAGGCAGAGGGGCAAGACCCCCTGCACCGCCCGCTACTTAAATATACCAACTCCGAGACCGCACTACATTGAAGTAAATGGAAATCACCCCCTGCGGAGATTTCCGTTTACTCGTTTGATGTTCTGCACTTTTGCTATTCTCGTGTCGACAATATCAGATTCAATATTGTCGGTCTTCGAGAATATAATATAGACCCACATCCCTGTACATGTTAAGCATACCCATGCACATACATATTGGAGATAAACTGTAGCTCTTTCATATCTATCCAATAATTTGATATGCTTTTTTCAAATCCATCCAATAATTTGAAATACAGCATACTACCTAAACCACTGCAAGACTGCCTACTGCGGCTTACTCACTTAAATATCAGAAAATATCCCAGGTATGTTGACTACAAATTATTTATTAAGCAAAAGATGCCAAATGAACACCAGGTACCTCCGCAGAAATATAACGTGAAGATACAAAATTATTTGTGTTTATAATAGCAGATAGAATTCAACAATTTTTACCTAGCCTAATTCACAATGATCAAACTGGTTTTATAAGAAATAGAAGCACTTATGATAATACCAAAAGAATCTTAACTACAATCGATTATACCAACAATATAAATGATAATTTAACCTTAGTAAGTCTATATATTAACAGTGCTTTCTACACAGTTAATTGGAATTATCTTTTGTTAATATTACAGGAATATAATTTTTCAAATGACTTCCAACAACTTATAAAAAACCTTTACGATAACTCATTAGCTTATATAAAAATAGGATCTTATGTTTCGGAATCAATACAGATAACCAAAGGAGCAAAACAAGGTTTCCCATTTTATTATTTACTTTGGTCATGGAACCCTTTGTGAATTATATAAGATCAAGTGCAGATATAGTAGGTGTACAGTTTGATCATAATCTAAATTCAAAAATACTTCTATTTGCTGATATCTTATTGACGAATGATAAAAGATTCTCTTAACTGTCTTTTCAAGTTCGTCAAAATATTTCAATCTAAATCAGGTCTTTTAATGAGAATAAAACTAAAATCCTATGTATAAATACTAATATTTCAGATATGTCAAAAAACGTCTCTAAATATATAGTTAAAGATCATAAATAACTTACCTTGGAATTATATTAACTGAGAATATAAAAGAAGCTATTAACATAAACTACATCACCTGTCTAGATAAAATTAAAACTATTATCAATAAATGGAATACATTTGTATTCACAATGGAAGAACAATATTTAATAATAAAGATTATATTATTACCAAAAAAATGCTATATATAATTCAATCATTGGCTCTGCCCATTCCAAAACAATACATAAAAGAATTCAAATAATTTGATGCTTACATTTCTTTGGCATCCCTACAAATTCAGATTCCATTTAATTATCATCTAAGAAGTTGGTCATATGGAGGAATAGATCTACCTAACATAGAATTATACTCAATCTCAAGTGTATAAAGACTGTCTACTGGACAACAAGAACTACTGTGCTAAATGGAAAGCTATACATGAAAGTATTTACTTAAAAAGTAACCATAGAAAATATGAATCTCATAATAATTTTATCAATAACAACTTTCTTTGGATTTTAAAAGACTTTATTTTAGAACACCAAAAAACAGTGATAAATTCATACATTATCCTCACAATAATGAGTAATTTTCAGAAACATTATATACAAAGATCCAGAACACAAAGCCTGATAATTTCTGACATTTCCTACAGCATACACACAAAACAATATTAATACATTTAATACATTCATAATGAATTTTTTCAAGGATAAATGACTAGTATATTGGTATCAGTTTATGAATAAAGAAAAATTAAATACTTTAGATTATATTTTGAGTAAATTTAACATACATAATGAAATGTGGTTAAGTGTACAAAACTGCAGGTTTTACATAGAGAAAAAATAAATCTGATGCATATATCAATTAAAAAAGAGATACCTAAACTTGTAGAATTTTTAATATTGCTCATGCATCAGGATATCACAGAAAAAGGACTCATCTAAAATATACAAGATTAATAAGACAAAGACAATTGATTGGAAAGATAATTATTGGGATTGTTTTAGGGCTATTAATTACAACCCTAGTAGTGGTGAGAAAACTATGATGTTCTCTTCTACAACACAAACCACAATGTCCTTGAAATAGAAATTATTCTCTTGGAAATTTCTTCATAAAACTTTCATTACTCCACACAAGGTTGAACTCATGTTTAATAAGAAAATGAAATGCTGGCGATTTGTTTTGGAACTTAGAGCTGATTGGCAGGATATGATTTATGATTGCAATATAACTAAACCATTTTGAAAAGATATTAATCGTTTTTACAAGCACTATTCACTGATAACTTTATGTTAAACAAATCCTTACTCCTCTTCAATGTGCCAATTCCATCATGTGTCAAGAAAAATGACTTTCCTCTTCTTTGGAGTCTTCTGACTTTTGAGAGGAAGGTAGTTACAGAAAATTGGAAGAACGTTTCAGCACCTTCAATGAAAGAATTTCTGAACATTGCAACTGAAACTTGTCAATTAAAGATATCAATTAAAGTAAGAACCATCAGAGCAACATCTGCACTTAAGTCATGGTCCAAACTCAAGAATCTGCTAAATAAACAAACAACAAATAATCACTAAAGATTCATAAACTGAAACAATAACTAATAAGATGATTATAACTGTCATCTTTCTTATACATGTAGACACCTTGTAAATAGTTGATGTTACTTTTATTGTTTAATGACATATTTGTTTTTATTTGTTAATGTAAAGTTAATGCTTATGGTCATTATCTCTTTGTTATTAATTTATATTCTCTAATAAAACATTTTTTGAGGAAAAAGAAAATATCCCAGGGGATACTACAGCTACACATATGATTACTAGGTATCAAAGTTCTGCGGCATCCTCCTGTCTGGGGATTTCTAAGCTACCTTTCTGTCAGACTCTCACGCAAAGCTACTATCCTTCTTTACAACCTTCTTGCCTCCCCTCAAGTGAATAAACTATACTTCTGGCATAACTTACTAATATCTTCTCATGAACACAGAATGTCTATATATTAGATCTGTCACAGTTAACTAGTCATATTCCTTTTATCTGTCATCTCAGACTTGTTGTATTCCATTCATTAAACCTACAATCTTGAACTAGCATATTCCTTATATCTACCAATTCAGGCTAGTCATATTAATTGTACTGACCACCTCTAACTAACATTCTTTATACCTACCACCTCAAACTACTTATATTAATTTTATCTCAGATCATATTGATGTTTTGCCTTTTACTCTCTTGAGACATCTAATGTAACTCTGGCCTAAGGTAGGTTCAGTTCCCATCTGTGCCACTCACTTGTACATGTATATCCAAAGCAGTAAAAAGTAGAGATGTGGGACCCACTTAATACAGGCATCATCTATAACAACTGTGAACCCTCACATCACTAAATAGTCCTGATTTATCATCTATTTCTAAAACCTGACTAGCGTCTAAGTTCCCTTTCCCTCTTCATTTTCTGGAGGGATACTCCTGTCTAAACTAGAGCCTTACTAATATATAAAATACACTTCAAAATATTGCCCATGGAGTCACCTTGCTTCACTGCTGAATATGATCTGAACCAGTTATCAATGTTTCAAAACAAGAGGCCAGCACCAAAGTGTTGAAAGCACACAAATCATTTATTCATCCACAAATGGGTTTGCATTACCAACATCATACCGGTTTTGGCATACTTGCCTTCTTCAGTGATATAAAACATGTCAATAAATCCATAAACAACTATTTATATAGAAATAAATAATTAAATAAAATAAGACCTCTTCCTGTTAAGTTACTTTCTCTGGGAAAAAAAAAATTCCAGTACATTAAATTATAATTTATCATTAAGTCCAGGAGAGTAAAGATCCCCCAATTTGATGATCCAATATTTTTCCCAGAGGAAGTGACTTAACAGGAAGAGCTCTTATTTTTATTATTTATTTATTAATTTGTACCTGTTTGGCCATTTGCATCTGCCGTACATGCGAGCAATTTTTGATTATCTACAGCTTAGAGCCTCGCTGTTGGCTTAGTTTTAGCACGCTGTGTGTCCATGGCTGAACTCAGTTCAGCTCTTCTTTTTCCAGTCGTTTCATTGGATTATCATTGCATCTTCAGTTTAGTGAAGTGGTTCCTTTTTGAGTTTGGAGTGTCATTTTTAAAGTAGCAACATCGTTGGAATGGACTTTGGCATTTTATTTCAGCAAATACCATCACGGTTACATCGTGGACTGGAAGGAGCATGTCGCTAGGTGCTTTTGGTGTGGATAAGGTCGCATTTGTGTTTCCAACTGTGCGATAACATTTTGGTGCTGCAAGGAATATCTATTATTGGTGTTTCAGGTACAGCTGGTGTCCCCTCCCCCAACTTTTTTGAACTGCAAAGCACTTCTTGTAATTTTTAGTTTTTGAATAAGAAGTACACAGTGCATCAAGATACAGCTCACTGCATTGTAGGAGTTACAAACTGAGGAGTTCTACAAAGATAGGCAAGCTCAGATGTCTTTGCCTTCCCAGTCAGAATATTCCCTGCCTTATAAAGTACGACCTTATTTATACTCACTAGGAAAGCAAATGGACAACAGGCATCCCTGAATGACCAAGTAAAGACTCCCCTTACTTAACAATAAAATGCTGCTTGGTATAATGACTTACTAAAATATAAAAGACTGTGTGCACAAAAACTTGAGTTATGTCAACAATTCAAGCCAGACAAACTTACATGGATACAAAAGAATAGCATATGAGAGGATCAGAGGATCATAGGTGGTTACTAGGCTATTAGCCCCGAGGCTCTTCTAAGCCTAGCCAAGAGTTTATCCCCTGTTTAGATAAGTCAGCACCTGATGCCCCTGTCCAGCAGGGACATGGGTGGAATCCCAGGGGTGTATTTTCTGTTTTCCATCCAGTTATCCAGGTTGCACTTAAAAAGGGGTAAAGAGGTACTCTGCTTGATGTGGAGAGGGAGTCTATTCCATAGATGCGGGAGTCTCTGGGACACAAATCTGTCCTGCCAACAAGTCCTGTTGATGTCACAGACCAGATTGAGGCCCCGCATGCAAGTTACTCAAGTGGAGCTTGACTTGCGGATATGCAGCAGTCCCATCAAGATGGGGTCTGTGAACGCCTTGTATGCCAAACAGAGGTCACCTCTGAGGAGTCTGTATGAAACTGAGTAGAGGGATAGGGCTTTTAGCCTATCTGTGTATGGTAGATGTTTGAGGCCCTGGATTCTCCTGGTGAGGAACCTCTGTGGTCTCTACAGCTGTTGCATGTGCTTTGTAAGGTATATGTCAAAAGGGGTATTGTACTCAATAATGGGCCTTTTAAGGAAGAATACAAGAATGTTATGACCTACTTGTCCCTGGATGAGATACCCTTACTTATGAGGTGGGCCATGTAGAAGGCTTTCCATACAACACAAGCAACATGGAGGTCAAAAGTCAGGTTGGTAGCAACCTGGGTGCCCAAATCCCTCACGACTGATTGTGTGCTTAGTACGTTGTTATTAATGTGATAATTTGTGGGGATGTCACTCTCCCCAAAGGGGATGATGATTCATTTTTTGGTATTCAACTTGAGGCCATGTTTCTGGCACCAGTCATTTGTTTGGGTGAGACCCTCTTGGAGGATGTCCAGATCACTAGAGGAATTGATGACAGCAACCAGCTTGCAGTCATCGGCAAACTTAGTCAGCCATAGCCCACTGGTTTTGGCCTGCACCCCAGAAAAGCATATCCCAAATAACAGAGGCCCCAAGACTGAACCTTGGCGTACGCCACTTGTTATGGGTCTACTTCTTGAGGTGGCATCCCCTATTTTGACTAGGTGGGTTCTATCAGTGAGCCAGTTTGCTACTCTTCTGGTAAATTACAGATTGATGCCTAGTTGAGAGAGTTTATCTATTATGCCTGAGTGGGGAATAGTGTCAAAGGCTTTGGCCAGGTCAAGGTAGGTGGTGTGCACTTGATAGATTTGAACAGGTCCAAATAGATGGATTGGGCATCTTGAGTCAGATTTGGGGGCCAGTAGCTAGCTATGATTTGAATAGGGGTCTTGTCAATGGTTAACTGCACCTGGCGTGTCTCCTGTGCGTCATATTGTTTGACCAGCCTGGAGGTATGTATGTCTTTGATAAATATTGAAACTCTGCCTCCTTTGGCTTTACTTCCCACAGTTTGGGGTCTGAATATATGATAGGATGAGTAACCAGGTAAGGCTGGGGTGCTCTCTACAGCTTTGAACAAGGTTTCTGTGACTGCACAGATGTCAGCATTTTCCAGGGTTAAGAATGCTTGCAGTGAGTGCAGTTTCACGTTTAGCATTTAGCAGCGTGACCTTTAATTTGCATTTTGTTGAAATGTTTATGTTGGTTTTATCGACCTCAGGACTTTTCCTAAAAAGGCACTATGGGGGAGGCAGGAGCCTTTGTAAGATGCCTAAAGCCCAGGTGAGACAGATGCAGGCCATCTCTGGCAAAGCATTGTGGTCTGTTAATCATATCTTCCCAGGCTGTCAGGTACTGGATCCCCCTGGAATTACACTAGAAACTAAGCCAGTTGTTAAAGTCAATCATTTTCTGTTTGTTTTGAGGCATCATTCTGGGTGACGGCAGAATGCTGCTTAAGGCTAGGGACATACCTGCTTGGGACACATAATCAGCGAGCTCAATCATGTCTCTCTTCATATAGTCCAGAGAGGTACACCTCAAGTCATTCACCCCAACATGGACTATGACAGAGTCATAACAGTACCTGTTGTTGAGAGACTTGAGTGCGTATGTGATATGGTGGATTCTGGCACCTGACAGACAACTAACTGTGACTTTCTCCTTATACAGCCTGATGAGAGGCACATCTGTGTGTCTCACAATGGAGTCTCCTATGACTAATATGTTGGGTTTATGGTGAAGTCTTAGTGGCTGTGAGACACAGGTGTGTGGACTATGCGTGGTATGTGGTGTGGAGGGCTGTGGAGATTGCTTGTGTTTTTGACTCGGAGGTCTCCTTTGTTTGGGTATGTTTATGTGGAGGACCTCCAAATATGTGGGTGTGTGTTGTGTCGGTGTGGGTGGTGTTTGAGGTGTAGTGATTGTGTTGACAACCTTTTTGGTGCCACATATACTGGTTTGAGGGAGAGAGAGCATGGACTCTAGGTTCCTAAGTTAATTGCATCTCTCACAAATTGTATTCCTAGGTGGTAGTAGTAGATGGTTGTGTACATAAGGCAGTTGCTACACTGTCTCAGGATGCCCACATCAACCAGACTGGCAGGAGAAACTAGGACATTGTCCATCCATATTTCTCAGAATCTGAGGGAAAAAGGCCAGGGAGAGCTAAGGGGTGGGCCTAAGGACCAAGTGGTTAAACCAAAACTAAGAGCTTAGAATAACACTTAACAATTTAGACAGGCTGTAAACAAGCAGTTATAAATGCAACAGAAATGATGCAGTTGAACACTTATAGAACAAGCAGCAAGTAGCAGGAAAAAGCAAGATGAAGTAACAGAGTAGCAGGAAGAAACACAAATACATAAAAAAAATATATAAGAAGCTGAATAAAGTGAGTTTTTTTTGTTTTGTTTTATTTATTTATTTTTTCATAAAGTGGAAAGGGAGAGAGCAGGAAAAGAAAATTCAGCGTTAAAGGACTAAGGGGTTTGGCCTTCCCAAATGATCTCTGTATTAGGTAAAATGAGCTAATGAGATGGGACTGGGAGGAGGGTCCCAGATCAAATTTACAGAAGGGGCAGGCAACTGCAAAAAAAATTTCAGCACAAATCAGAAAACAAAACTCGGTCAGCAAATATATAAATAATTCAGTCAAGCAAAAATAAAGACAGTGCAGAACACTGAACAGTTAAAGTACAAAAAATATACTTAGCTCTATATTAACAAGAGGGAGGCTTGCGCCTCCTGCAAAAATGTAGATTAATTTTATATCTTTAGTTTATTTCTTAAGAACTCTCTCTCACTCTCTCCGTTTCCACTTTATAAAAAAGGTTGGTATATTGTGTGTGCAAGAGACCAGATGGAAGGGGAGTAAGGCTAGGTGTATCGGAGGTGGCTTAAAATTGTTTTATCATGGTGTGGATGGGCGGTGAAATGGCGTAGGAGTTATCCTGAAGGAACAGTATGCTAAGAGTGTTTTGGCGGTGAAAAGACTGTCGGATAGAGTGATGTTTATGAAGCTGTAAATTTATGATGTAATGATGAATGTTGTTAGTGCATATGCTGCACAAGTTGGGTGTGCGATGGATAAGAAAAAAAATTTTTGGAGTGAGTTGGATGAAGTGGTGATGACTGTACCCAAGGGTGAAAGAGTGGTGATTGGAGCAGATTTCATTGGGCATGTTGGTGAAGGGAACAGAGGGGATGAGGAAGGGATGGATAGGTATGGTGTTAAGTAAAGGAATGCAGAAGGCAGATGGTAATGGATTTTGTGAAAAGGATGGACATGGCTGTGGTGAATACGTATTTTAACAAGAGGGGGAAGCATAGGGTGACATACAAGAGCAGAGGAAGATGCACACAGGTGGATTATATCTTATGTAGGAGGACCAGTTTGAAGGAGATTGGAGACTGTTCAGTGGTGACCAGGGAAAGTGTAGTTAGGCAGCATAGGATGGTGGGTTGTAGGATGACGTTGGTGATCAAGAAGAGGAGGAGGAGTGTAAGGGCACCACCAATGATCAAATGATGGAAATTAAAAAAGGGTAATTCTGAGGTGGAGTTCAGGGAAGAGTTAAGACAGGCGCTGGGTGGCAGTGAAGAATTACCAAATAGCTGGGTAACTACAACAGAGCTAATAAGGGAGATGACTAGAAAGGTGCTTGGTATGACATCTGGATAGAGGAAGGATGACAAGGAGACATGGTGGTGGAATGAGTAAGTACAGGAGAGTATACAGAGAACGAGGTTGTCAAAGAAGAAGTGGGATTGTCAGAGAGATGAAGAAAGTAGACAGGAGTATAAGGAGATGAGGTGTATGGCAAAGAGAGAGGTGGCGAAGGCTAAGGATAAGGCATATGAAGAGCTGTATGAAAGGTTGGACATTAAGGAGGGAGAAAAGGACCTGTACTGACTGGCTAGACAGAGGGACTGAGCTAGGAAAGATGTGCAGCTGGTAAAGGTGGTAAAGGATAATGAGGGAAACGTACTCACAAGTGAGGAGAGTGTGTTGAGCAGATGGAAAGAGTACTTTGAGGAGTTGATGAATGAAGAGAATGAGAGGGAGAGAAGGTTGGATGATGTGCGGATAGTGAATCATGAAGTGCAATGGATTAGCAAGGAGGAAGTAAGGATAGCTATGAAGAGGATGAAGAATGGAAAGGCTGTTGGTCCAGATGACATACCTGTGGAAGCATGGCGGTGTTTAGTTGAAATGGCAGTGGACTTTCTAACCAGATTGTTTAATGAAATCTTGGAAAGTGAGAGGATGCCTGAAGAATGGAGAAAAAGTGTTTTGATACCAATTTTTAAGAATAAGGGTGATGTGCAGAGCTGTAGTAACTATAGAAGGATTAAATTGATTAGTCACAGCATGAAGTTATGGGAAAGAGTAGTGGAAGCTAGGTTAAGAAGGGAAGTGATGATTAGTCATCTACAGTATGGTTTCATGCCAGGAAAGAGCACTACAGATGTGATGTTTGCTCTGAGAGTGTTGCTGGAGAAGTACAGAGAAGGTCAGAAGGAGACGCATTGTGTTTTTGTAGACTTAGAGAAAGCATAAGACAGATTGCCTAGAGAGGAGTTGTGGTACTGTATGAGGACGTTGGGAGTGTCAGAGAAGTATGTAAGAGTGGTACAGGATATGTATGAGGGTAGTTTGACAGTGGTGAGGTCTGTGGTGGGAGTGACAGATGCGTTTAAGGTGAAGGTGGGATTACATCAAGGATAGTGATGGACAGGTTGACAGACAAGATCAGACAGGAGTCCCCATGGACTATGATGTTTGCGGATGACATTGTGATCTGTACTGAGAGTAGGGAACAGGTGGAGGAGACCCTGGAGAGATGGAGAGAGAAGAGGAATGAAGGTCAGCAGGACTAAGACAGAATATATGTGTGTGAATGAGAGGAAGGATAGAGGAATGTTGAGAATGCAAGGAGTAGAGGTGGCGAAGGTGGATGAGTTTAAATACTTGGGATCAATAGTTCAGAGTAATGGTGAGTGTGGAAGAGAGGTGAAGAAGAGAGTACAGGCAGGATGGATTGGGTGGAGAAGAGTGTCAGGAGTGATTTGTGACAGACGAGTACCAGTGTGAGTGAAAGGGAAGGTCTACAAGTGGTTAGTGAGACCAGCTATGTTATATGGGCTGGAGACAGTGGCATTGATAAAAAGGCAGGAGTTAGAGATGGATGTGGCAGAGTTAAAGATGTTAAGATTTGCACTGGGTGTGACGAGGGTGAACAGGATTAGGAATAAGTATATTAGAGGGTCAGCCCAAGTTGGAAGGTTTGGAGACAAAGCCAGAGAGGCATGATTATGTTGGTTTGTACATGTGCTGAGGAGGCATGCTGAGTATATTGGGAAAAAGATGCTAAGGATGAAGCTACCAGGTAACAGGAAAAGAGGAAGGCCTAAGACAAGGTTTATGGATGTGGTGAGAGAGGATATGCAGGTGGTTGGTGTGACAGAGCAAGATGCAGAGGACAGGAGGAAGTGGAAACAGATGATCCACTAACGGGAACAGCCAAAAGAAGATGAAGATTTCTTAAGAACACAGCTATATGAAATTACAAATCCTCAAAGTAATGTTATATAGCTGTGTTTTTAAGAAATAAACAAAATATATAAAGTAAATCTACATTTTTGCAGGAGGAGCAAGCCTCCATCTTCTCCAACATCCCTTGTTGTTTAATTAAACTACCTCCAAATTTATATTACATCATAGAAATTGTAAATAGTTTATTTTACATGAAAATCACATTTTCTCTAAAGTGGTACAGCCTCACAGGTAGAATATTTAAGCTGGAAAATATGTGGGGATGCACAGGAAAAAATAAATTGTAGCATGTTTATTTCTTTGTATTATTTAAGTAGTAACTGAATGCCTGTGTGTTATCATATCAAAATAAGTTTGTGTATCCATTAGTCAGCACTGATCCAAATTATCCACTTATCCAACATTAAATAAATAATGTGCATTTTACTAGCCTGTGTTTATGATACTTGGTGTTATCGTTAATTATTAAGTGAATATGAATTTAATATTATTAGGGCAGACCAAGGCTGAGTATGACCATAAAAATGCAGAAATCAGATGTATAAAAACGTAGAACTGTTTAATGAACAAAGACAGAAGACATAAACAGGTAAGCGCTTTCACCAAGGCTTCTTCAGACCATACACAGAGTAAAAACAGCCAGCTTAAGAAGTATCTTGTCTAAGTACAATTAATTAAACAATCAAATAATCAAAGCTAATTGGGATTGGGAACATTTTAAGTGGTAACAACTAAAAATAATATATCATATCATAAAAAATATATGTGTAAACATATATAAAAGAAATTAAAAAAAAAAAAAAAAAATATATATATATATATATATATAAAATATGTTTATGGCTACCTGGGAGGAAGAATTCTTATTTAAACTACATGATTTTATTGCATTTATACCATTTTACGGACGTTTTGTGGATGACCTGTGTTTTTATTTGGACAGGAAGTCCACAACAGCTGGACCTGTTCTTTCAAGAAATGAATGGTTTGACTACTTTTTTAAAGTTTAATCTTACATCCTCTAAGACGAAAATAGCATATTTTGATGTCCTAATAGAGAGGTTGGAAAACGGGATGGTTAACACTGGAGTGCATAGCAAGACCTGCTACAGGAATACCCTTTTGCATAGAATTAGTATGCACCCCAACTATGTTTTTAGGAATGTCATAAGGGGTCAGGCTATGTGTGCGTCAAGGTTAAATGCCTCTGAGGAGGGATTTCAATCGGAATTATTAAGCCTAGAAGAAAGGCTGTTAGCAAGAGGCTATAATAACTCTGAAATCCGTAAAGGGATTGATGGAAAATCTATGTTGAAGACAGATGTAGCACGTCCATATTTTTCTGAGTATGAGATGGATGCATCCAGTAATGTGAGGAAGAAATTAAGGCATCAGGTTAAAGTCCCATTGTTTTATACACAGGGTGCTGATGAGATCAGAGGACTTACTAATAAGAATTGGGGTATCCTAACTGTTGGCCCCGATATTAAACAGATTATAGGGGACACTCCCAGTTTTGTTTATAAGAATAAACTGAATTTGAGAACAATGCTATGCTATCCTAAGGGTTCCACCAATACAGTGAATGTGGATACTGTTTGTTGCACTACTTCTTGTGACTGTTGTAATTATTGTGGGTACATAGACAGCAGTGGATGTTTTGTACATCCTATGACTAAACATAAGTATAAATTCAGTGCAGTAGCCACTTGTCAGACAGAACCTGTTGTATACCTAGCTTACTGTGTATCCTGTTGGTCATATATGTTGGTAAAACCAACAGAATGTTTAAAGACAGAAAAAGGGAGCACTTATATCATATAAAGAGTTAAGTCAAGTAAAAATGCCCTGTCTAAACATGCTCTACAAGCAAGTTCTGAACATACCTTTAAATTTTTAGTCATTGAGGTGATTAAACCCAACCCCCGTGGTGAAGATGTCAGGAATTACACTGAGGGGAGAGAGACTAGATGGATTATTAGGCTTAGAGCAGATCAGGGACTTGGTCTTAATGACAAAGTCCCCTTAAAACCTGTTCTTAAATCTAGAACTCTGAGCATTAAGTAATCAGTATATATATATATATATATATATATATATATATATATATATATATATATATACATACATATAACATTTTTATTTTATTTTATATATGTTTACACATATATTTTTTTATGATATGATATATTATTTTTAGTTGTTACCACTTTAAATGCTCCCAATTAGCTTTGATTATTTGATTGTTCATTTAATTGCACTTGGGCAAGATAGTTCTTAAGCTGGCTGTTCTTACTCTGTGTACGGTCTGAAGAAGCTTTGTTGGTGAAAGTATTTACCTGTTTATGTCTTCTGTCTTTGTTCATTAAACAGTTCTACGTTTTTATACATCTGATTACTGCGTTTTATGGTCATACTCAGCCTTGGTCTGCTCTGCTGTTCCTGTGTTCTACTTGGACTGCTTTTGGATTTATTCTCTACAGCGGGTGTTTGTTCCTTGGAAGTGCTTCGTTTTATTAATATTATTAAGGTTGTTGATGGAAATATTTAAAACAATACATTTTAAAAATGGCATAGTTGTTGGACTTACCTGTGACTTCAGGAATACTTCCAATGCAGTCCAACTTGCCCTGAGTGCATGTGCTACATAAAATAAGAGGCAAAATTATACAAAATGACTTTTCAGTTTTCTTTAGTCCCATGAATGAACATATTTCTTACAGGCATAACTGTTACTACACGCCTTTTATACCATTAAATGCTTAGAAAGAACAGTGAACCTGAGCAGCCTTCAGTAACACTTAACTGGATGTTTAATTTCACCTGGAAGTAAAAATGACCAATGCAAATGTTCATTGCTTAGTGAAATCAGTACAGATATGTATTAACTGCTGTGGCAGCTGAGAGGGCCATTGTCTTGGTCAGCCATAAGTATGGTTTCGCGTTCATCCCTTCCTCTTTCTCCTCCTCCTCTCCTTCTTTCTTCTACCTTCTACACTTAAGATACTGTTTACAATGGTAGTTAGCAGTCAGTGTCCAGAGGAATGGGTCACAATGTCCAGGGTGATATCACATATTTCTATCAGAACATGCTAGAATGTCCCCAACATACTCTGACCTTCCCTGAAAACACTGGCTTCCCTGAGCTTCATTGCATCAGACCATGCCTTGTAGCCTGGTGCCACGGAGCTCACATCCTTGTATAATACATGATGGAATACTTCATGTAGAATCACAGAGAAATGTAAGCTATGATAGAGAAGATCACAAGAACCTGAAGTTATACCTTTGCTTTCTTACTATTGTATTGCATATAGTATTTTATCACTTTGGTTCCTTCAGCACACTTCTTTGATGCTTTTTAGGATAACTGTTTTTTTCTTTTTTTGTATTTTGTGCTCTAAGGCTTTTTTTTTTTTTTTTTTTTTTTGTTTACAGAAGTGGTCAGCATAGCCCTTGCAGTCTCTAATTAGGATTATTTGTATATCTCTGTAGATTTTTTCCCACTTTATCTATTATAAAGGAATCTGTATTCAGATTAAATGCAATGATTTAATAATTTATACGAGCATAAAGGTTTCTAACTTTATATATAGAAACATTATTAGATCTATGTACATGAAGCAAAAAGTAAATTGGAAGAGAAAAATCATTATTCTGTATCAAAATCATAACTGTTATGAATCTATTTATATGAATTCATGCTTTCTGGTTTGCTTATGGATTTTATATATATTGTGTACTATTCATACATTTAAAATTTTAAGAGATTAAAATTTTAGGGAGGTTTTTGTAAATGAGTAATTTATCTGGTTTTAACATTGATTTATGTTTTTATGAAAGTTAGAATAGGTAGAATATGTATTTGGTGCTTTATTATTTATTTTATATATATATATATATATATATATATATATATATATATATATATATTATAAAGTTTTTAACATATTTATGCAATTAAAGTATAGATAATAGAACATATATGTTTTTAGAGATATGGTTTTAGAGGTAGTATATTTAGTAATAGCATGATGAATTCTATAATAATAAAGTTTTATGGTCCTTTCAGAAAAGCATGCAGTTTGCACATAACGCCACTAGATGGTGCTATTTAGCTATCTAGCTATACACATTCATTGTGTGCCTGGATCCGAATCCAGATTTATATAAAGCTGAGCGAAGCTACTTGAATAAGTAAATGTTCCGATATAAATATGGTGTTTAAACATTTCCATATGCATTGTCTTGTAAAACATTGTCTTTAAAACATCGATTTAATTAAGATGTTTAAGATATAATGAATTAATAATTTTAAATGCTATATTTTATTTGTTCACTTGGAAATTTTCAAATGGCTGTATAAATGTTTTCAATCATCCTAATTAACTTGAAAGCACTTCAATTAATTTAACAGATGCATTGGTTGGTTAGGTAATGTCATAAGATTATATAAAATAAGGGTTTGAATATTTCTAGTATGCTGATGAAGTTACATTTGTGACAAAAAACGCGGAGAAGTAGTTCAGCGTTTCTTGGTGGATTTTAGTGCTTTTGGATTTAATAAAGTCTGTTCCTGTGGCTCGTGGCTCCCAGTGCTTCTTATTTTTGCTGTATTCATACATTTAAAATGTCTTACACATATCCAGCTATTTTTAACTTATGAGTGCCTGTGAGTGCATTGTACGTTAAGTACTAGGCTAGCTGCCCTCATGGACCATTTTAAACCTAGCTAATTTCTTTCAAAGGTGAGAATCAAACCCTGTACCTGGTGTCTATGAAGTAAACACCTTAAGCATTATGCCAGCCTCCGTACACTATTACAATTATGCTCTATTATATCAATGCAAAAGCAAAGCATTGCCATGGAGAACACCATAACTGCACCCGCTTATTTAAGTTTACTCAGTATTTAGCTGTTTGTTTGCAAAACATTTGCCTCACTGTAGGTTGGTTAGAGGGCAGTAAACTTGTATTGTCTGTTTTAAAGCAATAAGGCATGACAGAAGTGGGTTATTGAAGCACTGAGCTACTACATATTATGATTGACTATGTTTTATGAAGTGCATCTAAGAGAAATAGCCAGAGGATAGGGATACAGATTCCTGACAACCTCTCACATGGATGCTATTTGCAGTTATACAGCTAACTGGTACTTAAAACTTATTTTATAAGTGAAAGTTACTGAAAGAGTTAAAACATATATATTATTTACTTTATTTCAACGATACAAGGTGTTCCCACAAACCTACTGTAAATTTGCATTCACCTAAAATAAATTATGTAATGATGTAGTGACAGGATGTTAAACTACGTATAGCAACATAAATTTAATTCATAATGGCAGCCATGAATATTTGATTGGAAATGGATGGGCAATGTTGGCTTAAAACAAATTTCTTACACAGCAGGATAATGCCATGACTGCAATCCGGTAGACATTAGCTGGAATAGTGACCTGGGTGTTGGAGAAATCAGTCAGGAAGAGGGTTAGTAAGCAGCTAATACCTGTTCATCCATCATGGAGGAGAGGGGCAGCTTAATAAGCTGCATTGCTGACACCTGGTGGGAGATGGGTGGTAAATTGTGCAGCATCAAGGACTGTAGCACACATGCCTAGCAAACTGCAATCAATGCAGGAAGAAATAGGCACATGTACAGAAGATAGTATGCATTACTGACCCTGCACTGTGGGAGCATGCATTCATCAAGCTGCCCTGGAGAAGGAGGTTAGGGACATAAATCTGCATATGATCTGCAGAATGACAGCCATGATCCTTGATATCCCCCACTATCTAATAGCATAGGGGAAGAAGGGGGAATAAATGGGCCAGTGGGGAAAGTAGTTGGATGGTCAGCATTGAACAGAGGACAAGAAGGAGATAGAGAAGAAATGTTAAGTTTAGATATTAGATAGTATGCTGGTAATGGTGGCTCTACTGCATACAGGGATGAAATCCTCACTATGATCCAGATGACTAACGTTTAGTTTGCTAGTATGCTGGTAATGGTGGATCCTTTAGATAGTATTCTGGCAATGGTGACTCATTTAGATAGTATGCTGGCAATGGTCGCCCATTTAGATAGCATGCTGACAATGGTGGCTCATTTAGATACTACGCTGGTAATTGTGGCTCGTTTAGACAGTATGCTGGTAATGGTGGCTCATTTAGATAGAATGCTGGAAATGGTGGCTCATTTAGCTAGTATACTGGTAATGGTGGCTTGTTTAGCTAATATGCTGGTAATGGTGGTTCATTTAGATAGTATGCTGGTAATGGAGGCTCATTTAGATAGTATGCTGGCAATGGTGGCTCATTTAGATAATATGCTGGGAATGCTGGCTCATTTAGATAGTATGCTGGCAATGGTGGCTCATTTAGATTGTATGCTGAAAATGGTGGCTCATTTAGATAGTATGCTGGTAATAGTGGCTTGTTTAGATAGTATGTTGCCAATGCTGACTCGTTTAGATAGTATGCTGGTAATGGTGGGTCGTTTAGATAGTATGCCGGTAATGGTGACTCGTTTAGACAGTGTGCTAGTAATGGTGGCTCATTTAGATAGTATGCTGGAAATGGTGGCTCATTTAGCTAGTATACTGGTAATGGTGGCTTGTTTAGCTAGTATGCTAGTAATGGCGGCTCATTTAGATAGTACGCTGGTAATGGTGGCTCATTTAGATATTATGCTGGCAATGGTGGCTCGTTTAGCTGGTATGCTGTCAATGGTGGCACATTTAGCTAGTATACTGGTAATGGTGGCTTGTTTAGCTAGTATGCTGGTAATGGCTTGTTTTGATATTATGCTAGAAATGCTGGCTTGTTTACATAGTATGCTGGCAATGGTGGCTCATTTAGATTGTATGCTGATAATAGTGGCTCGTTTAGATAGTATGTTGGCAGGGCTGTCTCATTTAGATAGTATTCTGGTAATGGTCGGTCGTTTAGATAGTATGCTGACAATGGTGGCTCATTTAGATAATATGCTGGGAAGGCTGGCTCATTTAGATAGTATGCTGGCAATGGTGGCTCATTTAGATTGTATGCTGACAATGGTGGCTCGTTTAGATAGTATACTGGTAATAGTGACTCATTTAGATAATATGTCGGCAGTGCTGTCTCATTTAGATAGTATGCTGGCAATGGTGGGCTATTTAGATAGTATGCTTACAATGGTGGCTCGTTTAGATAGTATGCTGACAGTGGTGGCTCATTTAGATAATATGCTGGTAATGGTAGCTCGTTTAGATAATATGCTGGTAATAGTGGCTTGTTTAGATAGTATGTTGCCAATGCTGGCTCGTTTAGATAGTATGCTGGTAATGGTGGCTCGTTTAGACAGTATGCTAGTAATGGTGGCTCATTTAGATAGTATGCTGGAAATGGTGGCTCATTTAACTAGTATACTGGTAATGGTGGCTTGTTTAGCTTGTATGCTGTTAATGGTGGCTCATTTAGATAGTATGCTGGTAATGGTGGCTCATTTAGATAGTATGCTGGCAATGGTGGCTCGTTTAGCTAGTATGCTGTCAATGGCGGCACATTTAGCTAGTATACTGGTAATGGTGGCTTGTTTAGCTAGTATGCTGGTAATGGCTTGTTTTGATAGTATGCTGGGAATGCTGGCTTGTTTAGATAGTATGCTGGCAATGGTGGCTCATTTAGATCGTATGCTGACAGTGGTGGCTCGTTTAGATAGCATTCTGGTAATAGTGGCTCATTTAGATAGTATGTTGGCAGGGCTGTCTCGTTTAGATAGTATGCTGGTAATGGTGGGTTGTTTAGATAGTATGCTGACAATGGTGGCTCGTTTAGATAGTATGCTGGCAATGGTGGCTCATTTAGATAGTATGCTGGTAATAGTGGCTCGTTTAGATAATATGTTGCCAAGGCTGGCTCATTAAGATAGTATGCTAGGTAATGGTGGGTCATTTAGATAGTATGCTGACAATGATGGCTCGTTTAGATAGTATGCTGACAATGGTGGCTCGTTTAGATAGTATGCTGGCAATGGTGGCTCTACTGCATATAGTGATGAAACTCTGACTATGATCCAGATGACAAAGGTTTAGCAGCCAGGATGTTGGATGAGCTGGATGGGGATGGAACCGTATAATGAAGCAGAGCATGCATGCCTCTGTGTTGGGTAGGGCTGGAGGTGTTCCTCCCTGGATGTGCATTCCACGTACAATCCCTGGTGGAGGCCAACTACAAAATATACCCTTTGAAATTTGAGATAAAACCTCTTAAATCTCCTGTACTGGCCGGTCATAAATGTAATTAAAGTCTAATTCAAAGAAGCATCTGTCTAGAACTGTGAAATGAAAAAATATTAAAATATGGACAGTTAAGAAATCCAGTGTATTAGTGGTTTCTATTGTTTCTAGGCAGATGTAATTAAGCCTTGTCTTTGTAGTTGGAACACATTGTTTGGTTACTATTGCTGAGGGGTAAGCAAACTACTACAATAAGCTGATGTAATGCTTTCTTCAAAAAGAAATGCTGTAATGGTTTCTGCAGAACACAACTGAAAAACGGGAAAATACAAATATTTGAGACTGGCCTTTGTTCGGTCTTGTCTTTGCTTGGAAGATAGTGAGGTGACCAGCTCCCTGTAATTTTTTATCTGCAATTTCTGCTTGTTATCTTCTAGGAATTTATAACATTAGATGTTCAGTAAATTATCTGTAGAGGTAGTCAACTGTATGCAGTTATCCTGGGTATTTTTTCTTTGTTGGATATTTACTGTGAATGTCAGTGTAGATATTGTATGTCATTTTTATCTGATAGTGAGAGTTGTGTTTATGAAGCAATTCTTCCTTCCAAATTAATTTTTGCAAAAGACAGAAGTAATAGATGCAAATGTGCACACTGTATTCCATTGGCATTGAAATGGTTCATGTCAAAGCTCATGCCATATAAATCATCTTCCCTCAACTTGCAGGATTCAGTAAAAAGCTGATAGGTCTAAAGTCAAAAATTCTCTACATAAAAAGTACTTTGGTAGATCCGTGGATTAGTTAGTCCCTTCAGGCCATTGTCTATGCTTCCTCCTTCTCCCTTTCTCTTTCTTGTTTTGAATGACCCCTTCACATCTCTCTACATGTGGTTATGTACCAAAATCATGACCACCTGTCATTTCTAGTTTTAGGTGAAAAGAGATAACTCCTCTGTCCTCTAACCCCTTTATACCAAGGATCTTTCTGACAGATTTCCCCTGAATTCCTTCCAGTGTCTGATATCTTTTTCCTTTATATGGCTTCCAGAACTACATCCAGTACTCAAGGTGTTGTCTGACAAAGTCCATGCAAAGTGGAAGGATTACCTCTTTATGGCTAGAATCCGTTCCCCTGAGGACATGCCTCAAACATTCTGCTTTGCTGTTCCCACTGCCCTCTCACTCTTAATTAACACCCCCAAATCCTTTTCCTGCTGTGTTTCATTCAGTTCCACTCCTCCCAGCAGATACCTCACAACAGCATTATTATGGCCCATGTGCAGGACTTTGCATTTGTTTGCATAGAGCATCAGCTGTCCCCTTTCTGCTCAGTTTTCAGCCTCTCCAGATCCTTCACTAGACTCTTTCACTGCTGCACTCTGTTACTGTCATCAGCAAAGAGTTTGATCCTGTTTTTTGTTCCCTCAGGTATATCTGAGACAGACACAGTGAAGAGTATTAGATCCAGGAGAGACCTATGTGCTGCCCCGCTTGTCTCTTTCCTAATTCCTTATATTGTTTCTCTCAATACAACTTCCTGTGTCAACAATTCAACACCCTGGTCCAGATCAGCTGTCAATTTTCTCAGTCTCTGTCACACCACAACCTCTCTAGTTATTTTATCAGCCTTTTGCTTGGGACAGAATCAAATGAGCTGCTCAGGTAGCTTCCATCTATTGGTACTCTGTTCACCTGCAACTCACTCATAAAACTGGATCAAATTTGACTGACAGCTTCTTTTGTCTGTGAATCATACCTCTCAGGTGTCCAGTTTTTCATTGACTGAACAGATTTTTGCTTCATATTTTTGGTCTATACCTTAATAACATTTGTGGATTTCTCTCAAATCACAAAGGATTGAAGTCACTAAATAATGGCATACATTTGAGCGTCAGACTTCATATCCTTCAGAAAATGCATGGTAACATAAATCTTATTATTTTAGTAACTTTCTAAGTTTATAAGAGCATTATTTAAAATATTCCCCTATTTGGGGGCCTTTGCCCCCCCTCCAATAATTTTAGGCTTTGTCCAGATTTCTTGCACTAAAAGGTTGAGAGGTATGCAGTGAACCCTTGTTGGCTGCTGTCTTGGAGATTGTTTTCCTCTAGAAATACTACCAGCCTTGTCCTCAAGATTCTGTCCTTGACTTTCTTGGACACTGTCGTTAACCTTACAGTCTTGTAGATATTCAGATTACCCCCCCCCCCTTGTGCAAGGCCACCATAACTGCTGGCTTCCACTGATACTTCTACACTAACTAATGAACTGTTGAAGATCTTCATTAGGGGCCGGCCAGCATGGTGGCCATATTTCTGATGTCTTTGGGAAGCTGCCCATCTGGTCCTTGTGCTTCTTCCTCCTTAACAGCAGCCATTTCCCTCTAAACCTCCTAGCTTTCCAGTCAGGTGTTTGTCCACTGTTCTCCCCATTCTGCCCCCATCTCCTTCACAGCATGCACTTTCACTTAAAACCACATTCCCCCAATGGTCACTGCTAGAGACTCTACAGTGGATATAAAAAGTTTAAACGTCCCTGTTAAAATGCCAGGTTTTTGTGATATAAAAATGAGACCACAATAAATCATTTCAAAACATTTCCCACCTTTAATGTGACCTATAACCTGTACAATTCAATTGAAAAACAAACAAATCTGTTAGGGGGAAAAATATAAAAAATAAAAAATGTACAATAAGCTGGATGCATAAGTGTGCACACCCTTAAACTAATACTTTGCTGGAGCAATGCCAATACATGTTATGTTTGGTCCAAAGATCTACCTCTTCCCCCCACCTTTTCATACAATGCTTCTTTCTTTAGTATGATAACTTCCTTTACAACTGCTGCCCTCCTTGACAAATACCAACCATCTCATAACTATATGTAGTAGCATGTTAGTTTTCTTGGCTTAAAACTGTACTCACGATTCAAAAAGCAGGGGTGTTGAGTCCATTTTTGTATTAAAGGAGAGATTGAAGAGGTCATTATTGATTTCACTGTGGACTGAACTTCAGGCAGCTGAGCTAATTTTAGAAAAGGCCTTTCAGAACTACCAAGTCTAAATGAGGAAGTCTAGTAAGAGTGACTGCATTTTGATTATTCCCCAGATAGTATATGCTTCTCTGGAAGGTCAGCTCCAGAGCAGGACAGAGAACAATTTGTTTCACTGGGAGTGGGCCTGAGGGCAGACCAAGGACATGTTGGAAGGATTACATCTCTCAACTTGCCTGGGAATGCTTGGATGATTGACAAGATGAGATGGAGACTGTTGTTGTGGAAGTGGAAAACTGGTCTACCCTACACAGCTTGCTACCAGTGAAACCCACACAATGGCAAGCAGTTTAAAAATGGATGGATGGATGGATGGATGGATGGATGGATGGATGGATGGATGGATGGCTGGCTGGCTGGCTGGCTGGATGGGTGGATGGATGGATGGATGGCTGGCTGGCTGGCTGGATGGATGGATGGCTGGATGGATGGATGGATGGATGGATGGATGGATGGATGGATGGATGGATGGATGGCTGGATGGATGGATGGATGGATGGATGGATGGATGGATGGATGGATGGCTGGCTGGATGGATGGATGGTGTTATGTCCTACCTTGCTGACTGTGTCTGATTCTTTTACATTATGTAAGCAGGTGTTATAATGGTCATATTGTAGCTTTGGTTTATAAACTGGCAATTTGAATGTGGGATTTTATCTGGCCATACCTCAAGGAGTATATTATTATTATTCCTTGTTTTGGTTCAAACATAATTAGATACAACGGTAAAAAATCCCCATTATATAAAATGCATGATTTCTACAGCCTTCTTAAGGAACTGGCCAAATGTAACTGCACTACATATCTGTGTCAGAGCTATTTACAGCTGGCAGACTGTTAAGCCTGCATTTATTTGATGAGTAGCTCTTTGTACTTCCTTGACCTGGAATTTAAAAGGTAGTAATTTATAAACACCAACTGCCAAACATCTGACTCTGTATTCCATTCGATGAAGGCAGAATCATAATTCTGTCACATTTCAGTGCTGTGACTTAAACTTTACAGCAACTCCATTTCCGTACACTACACAGAGAATGTAACGAGAGACATTCTTCAGATGCAAATAACAGTGATCGAATCCTGAAGCTGTATACATAATGATACAGACAGGCAGACAGATACATATTTACTAAGTTGCATGCATATGGATACATTGCATTTAATTGGCATACACATCTTTTGTTGTGTATTATTGTGTAAGAAGCAACAAGTCAGTTACAGGCACTCACCCAAGTGTTACCTGTTTCACACTGAGACAGTGTGAGACAGGTAACAATGTGAAACACTGTGACAGTATTCAGCAAAGTGGGCAATCCTAAGAAGCAGATCGCATTTTCATGAAAAGTAAACCTGCAGGCATCTGAGCATTTTTATATTACACTTACATAAAAGACAGATGCTGTATATGCAAGAAGAACTATAAAGAAATAAACGAAAAAGACAGTTATTTGCTGTTGTCTTCTTCCAGGATGAACATTTTTTCATGAGGTAGCTAATACTTGGATTTCCTAATCCTTCACACACATATAGTCATTCAGAGATTCCATTATGATACTGGAGTGTACAGGAGGAACATATAGGTTGTTTAGATTAACAAAAATCTCTGAAACATCCATCCAGATGGATTGGCTATGCTATGAAAAGTTCTATTTTCCTTGGAGGTAGATGCACAGCTCTTTACATACCACCATGGACGTGTCCTCGTGGACGTGTCCTGTTGGACGTGCACTAACACCACGCTACTTTACTAGTGATGAGAAGTTGCATTTTTTGTTACACTTTGACTTACTGTAGGGCACATGATTTATACAGCAATTTTTGGGGGAGGACCAGCCTGAAGTTTACTGTTGCGCATTTTTAAATACCCAGCTAGCATTTTAAATCCACACTTAGTATTTTCTGTACTAACTGCATGTAGATATGGCAAAGCTGCAGCTGCAGTATATCATTTTAAGTATCATTATTAATTCCCCGTTTCTGAGCCACTTGAGTTTAAAAAGCTAATCAAAGCTTGAATGTAAGTGATGTATCCGTTCTACCAAGAGTTTATTTTTCTGCAAACTGTAAATCCCTTGATAACAATATATTTACCTAGGTTCACAGAGATGTAGGTCAGTACTAGGTAATCAGACCAGAAGGCCATTAGGAGCCTTGTTTCCTTGAAATGAAAGAGACAAAGTACGCAGCCCAGGGATGAATTTACAGATCCTTATCCACGCATAAAGACTGGTTTTAAAGACACCAAGGGAGTTTGTTCCAGATATAGTGTCCTTTGGGAGTGTGGGAGTTTGTTCTAGAGGTAGAGATCCTTTGGGAGAGAGATCTCTCATGCCAATAGCTTCTGTTTATGTTGTGATGCAGGTTTAACTCCTTAAATCAGGTATCGGTGGAATTTCTATTTAATTTTCCAGCGGTGTAAAAAGTTACTCAGGATTGGATCTTTCACATCCCTGTGTGCTAAGTAGACATTGCCACATAAGACTTAATAAAGTGACAGAGCTCTTAATCTATCTGTTTGGGCTAAGTAGACGTTGCCACATAAGACCTAATAAAGTGACAGAGCTCTTAGTCTCTCTGTGTAACTACATCCCTGTGGGCTAAGTAGACGTTGCCACATAAGACTTAATAAAGTGACAGAGTCCTTAGTCTGTCTGTGTAACTACATCTCTGTGGGCTAAGTAGACGTTGCCACATAAGACCTAATAAAGTGACAGAGTCCTTAGTCTATCTATGTAACTTAAGGAACTCAAACTCCAGATTTTCTGGGTTAGGAAACATTGTGACCTTTCTAGCTGGGTGATGTGTTTCAGCATTTTGTCCTCTTCTGGGCTGGATTGGGGGTTAGTAAGGGGGGGGGGGCTCTACCTTCCTTGTGTCTGGGGCAAATGCCTTTTGTAATTAATTGGGTCAGATTTCCTTGCAATAGTTGATACATAGGTTCATAGGTTCATAGGTAGGTACTAGGCTATTGGCCCAAGGGCCTACGCAAGCCTAGCCAACAAGGTTCCCTGGCTTACGCCACCCAATAAAGTTATTCTCCTGTGCCACTGACGAGCAGAGACACAGAAGTGATCTCCGGGGTGTATTTCCTATTTCCCATCCACTCATCAAGATTTTTCTTGAAGAGTGCTAATGAAGAACTTTGCTTGACATAGATGGGTAGCCTGTTCCAGAGTATGGGAAGTCTCTGGGATGGGAATCTATTCCTCCAACATGATCTGTTTATTGTGGTGACAAGGTTTAGGTCCCTAGAGCATGTAGCTCGGAGGGATTGGGATTTCTTTAGGTGTAGCATGTCCAACAACTCTGGGTTTGACATAGCTTTATATGTTAGGCAGAGATCACCTTGGGGTAGGTGGTATGCTACAGAATACAGCTGGAGTTTCAGTGTAGGGCATTTGTTTGAGTCCAGTAATCCTCTTTGTGAGGTACTTCTGTGGCCTTTCCAGCTGCTGCAGATGTCTTGTGAGGTACATTCCAAAAGGGGCGTTGTACTCTATAATGGATCTAATGAATGATGAGTAGAGGGGAACAATGACCTCTTTTTTCCTGGATGAGAACCCTTTTATGATGAGGTGTGCCACATAGAAGGACTTCCTGACTACTGTGGCGATGTGACTATCAAAGGAGAGACTACTGTCCACCTGGGTCCCAAGGTCTCTTATCACGCATTCGGTGTTAAGTAGATTGCTGCCTATGTGGTAGTTCATGGGTACAGAGTTTTTACCAAAGGGGATGACACTGAATGTTTAGGCATTGAGCTTGAGGCCATGGCTCTGACACCAGGCATCTGTCTCAGAGAGGCCCTTCTGTAGGATGTTCACATCATTTGGGGACTTGACTATGGCTCCTAGTTTGCAGTCATCTGCGAACTTCATTAGCCAGAGGCCTTCTGAGTTAGCCTGTACTTCAGAGAAGTAGATACCAAACAGGAGCGGTCCCAGGATGGAACCCTGTGGTACTCCACTTGTCACTGGTTTGAGGTCAGATTTAGAGTCTGCAACTTTTACAGTGTGGGTTCTGTCAGTGAGCCAGTTGGCAACCCATCTTGTGACGTAGGGATTTATGCCTAGTTTATTGAGTTTAGCTATAATTCCAGAATGGGGGATGGTGTTGAAAGCCTTGGCGAGGTCAAGATTGGCTGTATGAACCACTTTACCCTCATCTACGGCTTTGGTGACTGCCTCAAAGAAGTCGATCAGGTTCAGGAGGCATGATCTGCCTTTCACAAACCCGAACTGGGTGGGCTCCAGAGTTTGGAGGTTACCAATGTCTTTGTTTATGAGTTCCATGATGATACGTTCCATTGCTTTGCAGACCAGGCTCATCAGGCTAATAGGTCTATAGTTCCCGGGATCAGTGATGGCTCCCCCTTTGTGGAGTGGGATAACTGTTGCTGTGTGCCATTCAGTGGGCACAAAGCCTGATGCGAGGCTATTATTGAACATGGTGCTTAAGTGGGGAGCCAGTTCATTCTGAAGTTCGTGTAAAACGCAGCCTGGGATGTTGTCCTGTCCCATGGATGCTGTGTTTTTGGCTTTAGAGAGTGCAGCTTTCACCTGCGTAGTTGTGATTACAGGGACTCTGCATTCTTCCTGTATAGATATGGGCCCTTTAGGGGGTGGGGGTGGAGGGTAAAGTTAGCACTGAACCTATCTGCCAGGATGTTGACAATATCAGTTGGTTCTGTAATTTTCATGCCTTTGTGCTATAACTCAGAGCAGAGCTGGGTGTTGCCATTGAGATTCTTGACATAGCTATAGAATGCTTTGTGGTTGTCCTTGGAATTAGTGGCAATTTTATTTTCGTAGCTTGCTTTGGAGGATCTTATAAGGGATCTCAGCTTCTTACTGAGGCTAACCAGGGAGCACCTCCACTCATGGGATTTTACTCTCTTTTGCAACAGTTTCTTCCTTCTGTGGTGCAGTTTATTTATGGCAGGGGACCACCAGATTGGCTTCCTTTTTTTGGAGGATAGCGTCTTGGTTCTGTTAGGGATAGCACGATCCATGCACTCATGTAGGTGCTTATAGAGTGCATTTGTGTAGGATTCAGCAGTTGTAACTGTATTGTCCATCTGCATGGGTGTCATGAAGTTCACTACTTCTGTCTTAAGAATATGAAGTTGGCTTTGGAGAAATTTCTTACTGTGGTTTCCTTAATGTGGGGTGGGGGTGGGATGTGGATATCAAGGGTGATTAGCTTATGGTCGGATTGGACCAATGAGGAGTTGAGTTCAGATGTGGAACACTGGTCACTCATGTTGGTAATGACTAGGTCTAGGATATTGTTGCCCCTGGTGGGGGTGTGGATAAGTTGATCTAGGGCATTGGAGTTTATGAATTCCAGAAAGCGTTGCGCTAAGGAGTTGGTACATGAGTAGTTTTCCCAGTTAATGGTGGGGTAGTTGAAGTCGTCCATTATTAGGGTGTTTGGTTGACCCTAATATTTTCCAGTACATCAAGAAAAGAGGAGTGGGAATCCTGGGGCATGGTGGGGGATCTGTAGCAAGCTACAATTTGGATTGCAGTTTTGCCAAGAGTTAGTTGCACTTGGATAACCTCGGATGCATTATGCTGAGCAACTAGCCTGGAGGTGTGGATATCCTTAATGAATATGGACACACCCCCACCTTTGGTGTTTCGGTCCAGGTTAGATGGCCGAAAAGTGTGGTATGAGTTATAGCCTGGTAGTGCAGGGGTGCTCTCTGGAGCCTTGAACCAGGTCTCAGTCACTGCACAGATATCGATGTTCTCCATTTTAAGGAGTGCCTCGAGTGAGTGCATTTTGAAATTTAGACTTCTAGCATTGAGTAGCATTGCCCTCGGTTTTTGCTTGCCTGTTCCTGTTATGGTGGTGAATTTGTTACTTGAAATTTTGGTGATCTAATGAGGCTTCATTGCACACAAATCTGTGTAAGTCACGAAAACTGATATCAAGTTTGAGGGGGGATTTATGAGGTAGGTGCAAGGGTATTTTTCTTTTCCAAAGAGTAATATGCAACAGTTTTAGCCCTGGGTGTGAGTTTGCAAATGCAGCTCAATGCTAGAAGTCAAAATTTCAAGATGCACTTGCTCTAAGCACTCCTCAAAATGGAGACCATCGACATCTGTGCTGTAACAGATGATCTGGTTTAAAGCAGCAGAAAGCACCCCTGTGCTACCAGGCTATAACTCATTCCACACCTTTCAGCCCCAGAACATGGACCAAAGCTCCAAAGGCAGTGCTGTCTCCATACTCATAAATGATATGCACACCTCCAGACTAGTAGCCCAGCATAATGCATCTGAGATATGTCAGGTACAACTAACATTGGGTAAAACGGTGATTCAGGTCATAGCTGCTATAGGTCCCCAACCATGTCCCAAGACTCCCACTTCATGTTCCTAACCACCCTGGAAACTATTAGGGTCCAACCCAACACTCTCTTACTAGGTGATTTCAACTACCCCTCCATCAATTGGGAAAACTACTCATGCACTAATACACAGGCCCAACGCTTCCTGGAATTCATCAGTTCCAGTGCCCTGGGCCATCTCATTCTTACCTCCACTAGAGGACGCAACATCCTTGACCTGGTTATTACCAACATGGGCAACCATTGCTCTACACCAATACTCAATTCCTCCCTAGTTAGATCTGACCACAAACTAATCACCTTGGAAATCCACATCTCACCCATGCCCCCCTGCAAATATAACCACCATGAAAAACTTCTACAAAGTTGACTTTGAGCTCCAAAAAACAGAGGTGGCTAACTTCACGGCACCCATGCAAATGGGGAATAGTTGCATGACCGCCGAATCATACAGCAATGGACTGTACGAACACGTACACAAATGCATGGATCTCGCCATACCCAATAGAACCAAGACGCTCTCCTCCAAAAAAAGGAAGTCAATCTGGTGGTCCCCTGCCATAAACAAACTCTACAACAGAAGGAGGAAACTGATGTGGAATAAGGTGAAGTCCCAAGACTGGAAAAACTCCCTTATCAGCTTCAACAAAAAGTTGAGATCCCTCATCAAAACCTCTAAAGCCAGCTATGAAGGCAGAATTGCGACAGATACTAAAGACAACCACAAAGCCTTCTATAGTTATATCAAGAATCTCCATGGCAATACCCAGGTTTGCTGAGTTACTGCACAATGGTGCCACCTATACTGAGCCAACAGATATTGCCAATATACTGGCGGAAAGATTCAGTGCCAACGTTACCCCTCCCCCCCCCAAAAGACCAATCACAATACTGGAGGAATACCAGGCACCCAGCATTACTGCAGTACAGGTTAAAGCTGCATTGTCCAAGGCCAAGAATACAGCTTCCATGGGGGACTCAACACTATCCTTGGATGTGTTCTACGTGAACTACAAAGTAAACTGGCACCACATCTGTGTACCCTTTTCAATAACAGCCTCACCTCAGGCTTTGTCCCTACTGAATGTCGCACTGCTACAGTCCTCCCTCTCCATAAAGGGGGAGTGACTACAGATCCTGGGAATTATCGCCCCATTAGCCTGACAACTGACAAGTCTGATATGTAAGGCTATGGAGCGCATCATTGTGGACTTAATTAACAAGGATATAGGGAATCTCCAAACTCTAGATCCCGCGCAATTTGGTTTTGTGAAAGGTAGATCATGCCTGCTCAACCTGGTTGACTTTTTTGAGTCAGTCACTAGAGCTGTGGATGAGGGGAAGGCAGTTCATACAGCCTACCTCGATCTGGCCTAGGCCTTTGATACCATTACCGACTCAGGAATTATTGGTAAACTCACCAAACTAGGCATCAACCCCTATATCACTAAGTGGGTTGCAAACTGGCTCACAGATAGAGCCCATAGTGTGAAAGTAGGGGACTCCAAGTCAGACTGCTGACCAGTCACGAGTGGAGTCCCACAGGGATCATTCATGGGTCCTCTCCTGTTTGGCATCTACTTCTCAGAAACAGGCCAACACGGTGGGACTCTGGCTGACCAAGTTCACAGATGACTGCAAGCTGTGAGCCATTATTATCTCCCCAAGTGATGCAGACATCCTACAGAAAGGCCTCACTGAGACCAATGACTGCTGTCAAAACCATGGCCTTAAGCTTAATGCCAAAACATGTGTTGTCAGCCCCTTTGGAAAAAAACTCAGTTCCCACTAATTACCACATCGATGGGATCCCACTGAACACTGAAGGCGTTATAAGAGATCTGGGAACACAGGTTGACAGCAACCTCTTCTTCAACCACCACATTACCACTGTGGTCAAAAAGTCCTTCTATGTGGCACATCTCATTACTAAGGGTTTTGCATCCAGGAAGAAAGAGGTCATTGTCTCCCTCTACTCTTCCCTCATTAGGCCAATCATTGAGTACAATGCCCCATTTGGTATGTACCTCACTAGACACATGCAACAGCTGGAAAGGCCACAAAAGTACCTCACGAAGAGGATCCTAGGCTTTAAACACATGCCCTACATGGACAGACTCAAAAAAACGCAGCTGTTCTCTGTCTCATATCGTCTACTAAGAGGCGATCTCTGCTTGACTTACAAAGCCATGTCTGACCCAGCTCAGTTAGAAATGCTACATCTAACAAAATCCCAATCCTTCCTTACCACACGCTCCAGATACCTCAGCCTCATTACCACAATCAACAGAACATGCTGGAGGGACAGGTTCATAACCCAGAGACTGCCCATGCTATGGAATAGACTTCCCATACATGTCAAGCAGAGCACCTCACTGGCTGTCTTCAAGAGAAATCTTAATGAGTGGATGGGAAATAGAAAGTTCACCCCGAGGATCACTCCAGTGGCTCTACTTGATAGAGGCACTGGGAACTAATATCGGGCGGCATAATGTCAGGGCACTTCTATGGGCTAGGCTTGTAAAGGCTCCAGGACCATTAGCCTAGCACAAACCTATGAAACTGTGAACCTATGACACAGGGAACTACTGCAGTTTAGACCTCCTTACAGGTTATGAGGATCAGTCGGAAAGTTAATGACACCACTGAGTTTTCAGTCATCAGGCTCTTGATATTAGCTTGTACATGACAGAAGAATATGCCAAAGGGGAGGAGTCACAATACAGAGTTCTGTGGGATGCCACTAATTACACATATTTTCAGAAAAGTATAACACTGAGGGGTGGGTATTCAGGTGGGTGAGCTTTTTAATAGTGTGGGATAGTATCAAAGGCCTTAGCTAGATCCATTTAGGCAGCATGCACTGTTTGGCCATTATCCAAAGCTTCACTCACGTACCCAAAAGACTTTCACCAGATTCAGTACACAGGACCTACCCTTTACAACACACTACATGACCTACAAATAATATTGGTAAAGCAAATTGGCCTGTAGTTCACAGGGTCAGTAGGCCAGCCTTGTGTAGGTTCACCACAGTGGCTGTTCTCCAAACTTTGGGCACGTACCCAGTGGATAGGCTAAGAATGAACAGATTAGAAGGGAATATGTGACACTATGTTTAGTGTTAACAGATACCCTGGTATATCTATCAACTGTCGAGATGTTCCCAGAATATCCAGATTTTTTTCCTCTGTTACTCATAAAATTTGTAGTTTTCTGGCAAATCATTGAGGATTGAAGTAACTAAATAATAACAGACATTTTGAGTTTCAGAGTTCATACCCTTCAGAAAATGCATGCTAACACAAAACATGTCATTCTAGCAACTGTTTAAAAAAACAATATTTAAAATCTGTCCTTGATTTTGGACCTTCCCCACTAGGGGATGGCAAAGTTGTCATAATAGTTAGGGTGTTTACCTCACAGACACAAGGTACAGGGTTTGATTCTCACCCTGGCTTGACTTAAAATAGTCCACAAGGGCAGCTAGCCTAGTATGACCTATGAACCTATATTATTTTTGAACGTATGAGCACACAACAAACTGGAAAGTGGAACTCAGACCAAAAGCTGTAGATGGAATGAAGGAGCCCCGTCATTCCATCTACAGCTATATTATTTTTGGTTTTGTCCAGTTTCTTGCACTTAGAGGCTGAGCGGTATGCACTGTGGAATGTTGTCAAACCCTATGCAGCTAGTGTATTCAGTTTTGAAGAAAGCATTTAAGATCTGCTCAAAGGCAGTTATGGAGGGAAGTACAGAGGCTGAAATTAAGGAGGAATTTAGACTAAATTGGTCTGCAATTTTATAAGATATCTTCTGGGTCATAGTAGGTTGTGTCATTTGAAATCAGTTCTGGGAAATATAGGGTATTACTTCTGATTATTCTAACATAGCTAAAGAAAGTCTTATGATATTAGGAGTTACCAAACCCAATGAGAACTTGAGAACTCAGGGAATCTTATGACAGGATTAACAAATAAGAATGTGACTCGCCACACACATTTTCTCGCCATCCAGTTATTATGACCCCTTTATTAACACATGCTCTGACATATGAAGAAAGGACATCACACATACACTCCTCACTATCTTCACAGCTGCAGCTGTCATATACGCAGTTCTGGAAAGGAAGCATATGCATTACCATTATTATAATGTGTACCATTTTGTGCTTTTAATATTTATTTTTCAAACAAGCTTTTGAACAACTTGCCTTGTATTCAGTTTCATATTTACTAGGCCTGAAGCAAGCAATTTAGAGTGAAATCCTGTCTCCCCACATGATAATGACCCTAGTGTCCCATAGAATGGACACACAGCTAATTGATATTCCAAAAATAAAATAAATAAAACTTCATCAGTAACATTTTTATATTTTCATGTGAAACATTCTTTTTTGTTTAATAGGCCACTGTCTGTATAACAATAAGCTTCTTCTGTTCCCACATTTTTTAAGAAATTATACTTTAAGTCAGTTCTGTAACATGAAGAGATGAAGATCTGACTCTGACACAGAGGGTTGTGGATCAGCTAGTGACAGAGGCCCTGGAGAAGCCATCAAGGGATTGTGTTTATGAGTGGCTGATGCTGGTTTGCCCATCTCAGGTGAGAGAGGCCACTAGACTCAATGTTCCACTGACACCTAACAGAGGCTGAATGGACAATAGATATGCCAGAAGCAATTGGGCCACGAGGAGTGGGTCATGCATGGCAAACAGTATATGCTGAGCTGGATTCAGGCATGTCCACGTGTACTCAGGTCCAGTGGCCAGTACTGAAAGCTGAGCCCATCAGCTGCTGTGGGGGACAGGGCAGTTCTGGCTTTATAGAAAAACTCAAATGGCTGCCTTGATACTAGCTCACTGGGATAACTTCTCAGCAAAAGGGGAAGGAATGAATAAAAATATATTTAAAAAACGAACATGCATTACGTTATGTGACTTTTCTTGGAAAAGTAAGACTTTATATATATATTATAAATGTCAAATTCTATGATCGCAAAATTTAATAGAAACTTCCAGACTAAAATCACCATTTTACACAGATTATAACTACAATTGAATGTGCTAAGACTCAATGGTCAAAAATTCCAAGCTACACAAATTAAAGAAAATATTTTTAAAGAAAACCTTGGCGTTAAGACATACTAATAGTAGCCAAGATAGGAGATTTAGCAGTATCAAGCCAAATGGTTCAAAAGCAGATGGTAAGCATATGAACTGCCAAGACTCATAATACTGATTCCCAGAATGTGAACACTGAATGATTGGAAATCTGGACTCGTATATAAGTCTGTGATGCCATTTCTCAGAGCATTCCCTTTTCTCAGAGGTATGGTGATCTTGGAGTGGGTATGTATATGGTTCTACTTTCGAGTCTCGAAATACTGAAATATCAAATTTCAGTATCTTGAGATGAGAATAACAAAAATCCACTACAATGAGAAATTAAACAATGAATCTCGCTATACTGAAAGTTCATAATACCGAATTTTCAGTATGTGACCTTCTTTTAATGTACCCTTCACCACACAACAAAAACACAAACATGACCTTCCTCACTACACCATCACAAACCAAAACAACACACACACCAACAAAACCTAAACAATAAATGGTTAAGCAGGGATAAAAGTCCCCCTGCATCTCCATCTGAGGGTCTGCGCCCCCACAACCCCACTACTTATATATACCAACTCCAAGATCACACTACCACAAAAAAACAACAAACCTACTATAACGCACCCTACACTTCCATTTCACACTGTCAAGCTTATATCCACAAGAAACACACACACACTACATATGTAATAAAATCACCACTTTCAACACACACACACACACACACACACACACACACACACACACACACACACACACACACACACACACACACCTACCCACCCCCCCACACACTCACCTACCTACCCCAACCTACTCCTAAAACTTTGCAACAAATTAAAACACATTTTTATCCAAAACCCTTACACACTACAAACCTGCCCGAATCTCCAAACATAACCACACATCGGCTGCCATGTTTACAACCCAGAAACCATTAAACCTTAAACGGACAGCATACTATGCATTACAGACCACACCACAACTACTTTGGATTTGGCAACCTCAGATTCATCATTATGCAGTTTCAAACAACTGCATTTTATTCTCATCTCGGGATACTGAAATCCAATATTTCACTATTTCAAGATTCAAAAGTAGAACTATATATATATATATATATATATATATATATATATATATATATATATATATATATATATATATATATATGTTTGGTGATGCGGTGCAGGGGAGCTTGTACCCCTGAAAAAACAAGTTTAAAGGAGAAAAGCAATGTTTGTTATTGACTCTTCTCCTGTATATTCATTTTTTTTTAATTTTATTTTCACATTTTATGACTAAGGATTGCAAGTCTGGACATTTTAAATGGAGCCAGAGGAGCTCCAGGATATCTCCAGACATGGCCAGAGGAGTTCCAGGATGGCTCCAAACATGGCTTTCTACCATATCCAGGAGCTGATAGTGGACCTGGGAGGTACTGGAACAAGACAACTATCCACTTCGCACACACTGGGTGTGTTAATGCATCATCAGGGCGAATGGTTTAGCAAAAATACTACTGAACAGCTGGAAGAGAAGAATTTACTGCACATACTGACATCACATCTCATGGTAGCACCTCAGCATAAATTATATCCCTAAATATGAACAAGTACCCATTCATACCTTACACTTCCTTACTCTCCCATCTTTACTCACTTCCTTATATCAATAAATTTCTCTCCCTTAAAACTCTTTTTAAATATGCCATAACCTTTGTTGTTTTTCTCCCACTTAATATTGCAATTCCTATTTATATTATACTAACTTACCCTTCATCATCATCATCTTCTTTTGGCTGTTCCCATTAGGGGTCACCACAGCGGATCACCTGTTTCCATTTCTTCCTGTCCTCTGCATCTTGCTCTGTCACACCAACCACCTGCATGTCCTCACTCACCACATCCATAAACCTTATCTTAGGCCTTCCTCTTTTCCTGTTACCTGGTAGCTTCATCCTTAGCATCTTTTTCCCAATATACTCAGCATCCCTCCTCAGCACATGTCCAAACCAACATAATCGTGCCTCTCTGGCTTTGTTTCCAAACCTTCCAACCTGGGCTGACCCTCTAATATACTTATTCCTAATCCTGTCCACCCTCGTCACACCCAGTGCAAATCTTAACATCTTTAATTCTGTCACATCCAGCTCAAACTCCTGCCTTTTTGTCAGTGCCACTGTCTCCAACACATATAACATAGCTGGTCTCACTACCCTCTTGTAGACCTTCCCTTTCACTCTTACAGGTACTCGTCTGTCACAAATCACTCCTGACACTCTTCTCCACCCACTCCAGCCTGCCTGTACTCTCTTCTTCACCTCTCTTCCACACTCACCGTTACTCTGAACTATTGACCCCAAGTATTTAAACTCATCCACCTTCACCACCTCTACTCCTTGCATCCTCACCATTCCTCGATCCTCCCTTTCATTCACACACATATATTCCATCTTAGTCTGGCTGACCTTTATTCCATCTCCTCTCTAGAGCATATCTCCACCTCTCCAGGGTCTCCTCCACCTCTTCTCTACTCTCACTACAGATCACAATGTCATCTGCAAACATCATAGTCCACGGGGACTCCTGTCTGATCTCGTCTGTCAACCTGTCCATCACCATTGCAAATAAGAAAGGGCTCAGAGCTGATCCTTGATGTAACCCCACCTCCACCTTAAACGCATCTGTCACTCCCACCGCAGACCTCACCACTGTCACACTACCCTCGTACATATCCTGTACCACTCTTACATACTTTTCTGACACTCCTGACTTCCTCATACAATACCACAACTCCTCTTTAGGCACCCTGTCATATGCTTTCTCTAAGTCTACAAAAACACAATGTAACTCCTTCCGACATTCTCTGTACTTCTCCATCAACACTCTCAGAGCAAAGATCACATCTGTAGTGCTCTTTCCTGGCATGAAACCATACTGCTGATCACTAATCATCATGTCCCTTCTTAACCTTGCTTCCACTACTCTTTCCCATAACTTCATGCTGTGACTGATCAATTTTATCCCTCTGTAGTTACTACAGCTCTGCACATCACCTTTATTCTTAAAAATCGGTACCAAAACACTTTTTCTCCATTGCTCAGGCATCCTCTCACTTTCCAAGATTTCATTAAACAATCTGGTTAAAAACTCCACTGCCATTTCACCTAAACACCTCCATGCTTCCACAGGTATGTCATCTGGGCCAACAGCCTTTCCATTCTTCATCCTGTTCATAGCTATCCTTACTTCCTCCTTGCTAATCCATTGCACTTCATGATTCACTATCCCCACATCATCCAACCTTCTCTCCCTCTCATTCTCTTCATTCATCAACCCCTCAAAGTACTCTTTCCATCTCCTCAACACACTCTCCTCACTTGTAAGTATGTTTCCCTCATTATCCTTTATCACCTTCACCTGCTGCACATCTTTACTAGCTCGGTCCCTCTGTCTAGCCAATCGGTACAGGTCCTTTTCTCCCTCCTTAGTGTCCAACCTTTCATACAACTCTTCATATGCCTTATCCTTAGCCTTCGCCACCTCTCTCTTTGCCATGCACCTCATCTCCTTATACTCCTGTCTACTTTCTTCATCTCTCTGACAATCCCACTTCTTCTTTGCCAACCTCTTTCTCTGTATACTCTCCTGTACTTCCTCATTCCACCACCATGTCTCCTTGTCATCCTTCCTCTGTCCAGATGTGATACCAAGCACCTTTCTAGCCGTCTCCCTTACTAGCTCTGCTGTAGTTACCCAACTATTTGGTAACTCTTCACTGCCACCCAGTGCCTGCCTTAACTCATTCCTGAACTCCACCTCACAATTACCCTTTTTCAATTTCCACCACTTGATTCTTTGTGCTGCCCTCACACTCCTCCTCCTCTTCTTGATAACCAACGTCATCCTACAAACCACTATCCTATGCTGCCTAACTACACTTTACCCGGTCACCACTTTACAGTCTTCAATCTCCTTCAAACTGGCCCTTCTACATAAGATATAATCCACCTGTGTGCATCTTCCTCCACTCTTGTATGTCACCCTATGCTCCTCCCTCTTGTTAAAATATGTATTCACCACAGCCATGTCCATTCTTTTCGCAAAATCCACTACCATCTGACCTTCTGCATTCCTTTGTTTAACACCATACCAACCCATCACTTCCTCATCCCCTCTGTTCCCTTCACCAACATTATGTAACATCATGCCCATTGAAATCTGCTCCAATCACCACTCTCTCACCCTTGGGAACAGTCATCACCACTTCATCCAATTAACTCCAAAATTTTTCTTTCTCATCCATTGCACACCCAACTTGTGGAGCATACGCACTAACAACATTCATCATTACACCATCAATTTCCAGCTTCATAAACATCACTCTATCCAACACTCTTTTCACCTCCAAAACACTCTCAGCATACTGTTCCTTCAGAATAACTCCTACGCCATTTCTCCTCCCATCCACACCATGATAAAACAATTTGAACCCACCTCCGATACACCTAGCCTTACTCCCCTTCCATCTGGTTTCTTGCACACAAAATATACCAACCTTCCTTCTGTCCATCATATGAGCTAGCTCTCTCCCTATACCAGTCATACTGCCAACATTCAAAGTTCCGACCCTCACTACCACAGTCCTAGCCTTTCTCCTCTCCTCCTGCCTTCGGGCATGTCTTCCACCTCTTCTCCTCCTTCAGCCAACAGTAGCCCAATTTCTGCCAGCACCCTGTAGGCTAACAGTACTGGTGGTGGTCGTTGTTAACCCGGGCCTCGACCGATCCGGTATAAAAATTTTTCTTGGTGACTGCATGAAATGTTTTGGTGAAGTTTTACGCCGGATGCCCTTCCTGACGCAACCCTCCCCATTTATCTGGGCTTGGGACCGGCACAAAGAAATGCACTGGCTTGTGCATATACTAACTTACCCTTAATCTCTCTAAACTGGCTAAAATTTCTCTAAATATTAAATAATTTTCATATAAATTTTATCTGTTCTTAATGTATTTACACAATGTCTAATTTGTAATAAATATTTGGACTGGTTAAAGGGGTTATTCAATGCATACGAAAAGGTATTAGAGGGGGAGACCTGGTTAATGAAAGTGAGTTTCAGGAATCCAAATAGATAATTGAACTTACAGCTCATAGGCCACCAGGCCTTAATGATGTCATCCTTTTAAAACCAGCCTTAAAAAAGAGGAGGGTAAATTATTGATTTTGATTGATTACATACATCTTATAAAAAAGGTTTTGTTTTGTTAACAAACTATCTGAAGAAGGGTTTTAGCCCGAACGAGCTCATCACAGTTTGTTTTTGTTTTATCAGTGTTTTATGCATTAGAAATAAAACATTGGATTTTATATCTAGTGGTGGTTGTAGCCCTTTTTTCATTTTGTACAGACCAGATAAATATTCGGCTTAATCAACATCAAAGCCTGACGAGAGGTACTGGTGAGCTTTGTCTATCTTATCAAATTCAGCAAGATCCGGATGCTTCTCACTGGCAAATGACTGCCAGCATTCTATATGGATGTTCAAGGTACAGAGTATTGAGTTTCCAAATGGAGATCAGGCTAGGATATACTATCATCCCAGCCTCGCTCCCTATTCCCTTTGTTTTACAAAAGAATACCATGTCAGGGGTAGCCACTTGGCTGCATAAATAATGGCCCTAGGTGGTTTGGTCACACTGACTAATGTTGATGTGACACCCCAACCCCATGTAAAAATGGGGAAAAGCAGATTGAGGATAGTGACCTGCTCATTTGGACTGATGCAGAATACAGATTACATGGAAAACTCTTCAGCAATAGTCATCAACTTTCAAAGATAAGTGTTTCCATGGTATTGATCTTTGCCCTGTCATCTGCTGAAGGCGTCATTGTTACCTAATCTGGGAACTGACTCAGCCTGCGCTAGATATATTATCAAAAATCTTACCAAAGGCTGGAACTCTGTTTCAACCTCAGAAAGACTAAAGTGTTCTAGCAGACTGTTCAGGATATTGTAAATGCCCATCACATTTTACCGTAAAGGGAAAGACCCTGAAGAAAGAAAAGCATCTCCCTCTGTCTCAGTAACTAATTTTCCTTATCAACAATAGGACAGTGACATTTAGATTAGAATCCAGTGAGTGAGCACCTCCTTTTTGGGGGCACTTTGAAGTATCTTCTCCATCTGTGACTTGTGAAAGGACACCAAGAAACAGCTATAAACTTCAGTTATCATCAGAACCCTTCCTTATGGATATGAAATCTGAGTGGCTTACATATATTATTTAAAGAGCATGGAAAGGTGCCAGTGATCAGACTCCCAGGAAACATTCTACTTTAAGGGAAAAGACCTTTGCACTAACACCAGTGCTCTTACAGAGGCCAATATCACCAGTGACAAGGCAATGATCCACAGATATCAGTACTACTAGAATAATGGCATGTTTGGATATCTGAGTCTTCTTCTTTTGGCTTTTCCCGGTTAGGGGTCACCACAGCAGAACTCCGGTACACTAATGATTGGCAGTAGATTTTTTTACGGGTGCCGAGGTGCTAGCTCGATGCCCAACCTTCAGTGAAGGCACGCCCATTCTACCCATGTCTTTCGAATGCCACTCGACTGTGGAGAGGACATGCAGACTCCACATAGAAGGTGCTCCAGCCGAGAATCGAATGGGAGAACCTTTTGCTGTGAGGCAACAATGCTACCACTGTACCATCTGATTCTACATTCAGATATGGACTGCATACTCCTATCTTGTTGCTACCAAAGGAAACACCAAAGCATATACTAGAGGCATCCTAAAGAAAGCATATAGACATCAAGAGCTGGGAAAAGACTGGTCAGAAACCAGTTTCATTTGTGCCACAATCTCCATCAACCACTGCCTTACTCCAAAGAGAAATGTTATGATTTCAAGACTAAAACGAAAAGGAAAGGAAACTCCAAAAAGGCAGCTCTCAAACATGGGTACCTATGCAGTTTTTGTGAGCACATGTGAGTGGTTGACATAATGGTTAAGGTTTTAACCTCAGACATATAAGGTAAAGGGTGTGATTCTGACCTCTGGTCATTGGCTAGGCTTGTAGTAGTCCTTATATCCTAGTATGAACCTATGAGTCCAAGCTGAAATGATTGCATCATTTCAGGACTCACTAGTAAATCCTGGCAGAGACGATTTTCATACTGTAAAACTTTCAGTAAAAGTATGTACTATGGCCCACTTTGAATATCTTGCCTTATAAAAAGGCACTGTATAGCATGGCTCTATTCTGATTTACAAATAATCCAAAAATAGGCACTGGAGACCAGCAGTTCCAACACACAAATAGTTTAATGCTCAAACACAGCAAAATGAACACACAAGTACATATTAGCATTAACACAGATAAAAAACACTTCCCCTTACTATTTGTCTCATAGAACTTCAAATTCAGTTACAATGGTTTTAATATATTTAATTACACTAGTACTGTCATTACCAAAGGGCATTTTAATTTATTTTTAAAATGATTCACCTTTATACCCAGGGTAAAAACAAATTTGGTGAATTTATTAGTTGATTTTAAATTATTTATCAGACAAAAAAATTTAGAATTATTTTTTAATGGACAAGAGAAAAGGAATATTCACAATAGACTAGTGAAGAAAAGCACTTTTAACCCCCACTGCACCCCCAACTTAGAAATGTTGAACTGGTGGTAGAAAAAGAATTAAGGGAACTGCTTAAACATAATAGAGTGGCTCCAAATGTAACCAATGAGGAGAAGGACATTTTATATGATTTTAAGGAAAATAAAAATCTTAGAACCATGAAGCCTGACAAAGGTGGAGGGGTTGTTTTAATGGATCGCATCAGCTATGAAAGTAAAATGTTTGACCTGCTTAGTGATGATGAGATATATGCAAGAGTTTCTTTAAACTAAATTAATATTGCATATAAAAAGATTTCCATGTGCCTTAATGATCTAGTGATAGAGGGGCTCATAGATATTGAGACCTATCATTTTTTTAAATGTTGATAAGCCCAGAGTCCCCTCTATCTTTGGTATACCTAAGGTCCACAAAAGTACTACTGACCCACCCCTCAGGCCTATTGTCTCAGCTGAAGGATCAGTAGCTACACCTATGGCAAGATACATATATTATAATTTAAAAAATACAGTACTTAAGAATGTAAACATTCTGAAGGATTCATGGGATATTTTAAGATGCATAGACAATGCACAACAATCCAACACAAGTACTTTTATTACACTTGATGTAGTGGATTTGTTTACATGTATTCTACATGATGTGGCGCTTGGTTAGTTTGAATAATTTTTAGCTGATTGTGGGGATATTTCCTTTCTTGTATTTCGCACTTGTCTAATTTTAATGGACCTAGTTCTCAAGAATAATTTTATATTCTTTCAGGGAGAATATTACAAACAATTGAAAGGTGTGGCAATGGGGGGACATTGTGCCCCTACTTATGCCAACATTATTCTCCTATATTAGGAAAACATATATGTATTTACTTCAGAGTATAAGCAACATTGGAATCTGTATGGGCGCTTTTTAGATGACATCTGTCTTTTTTGGACCAGTACTGATAATCATTTTTTAGAATTTTTTTAATACATTTCTAAAGACTACTAAATTTTTAAAATTTACATATCAACTCAATAACAAGGAGTTGAATTATCTTGATGTAAATATTCAAAGGGTTGGTAATGGCTTTAAATCTAAAATACATAGAAAACAGACATTCTCAAACTCTTATCTTCACCACACCAGTGCTCACCCTCCACACCAGAAAAGTGGGGTGATAAAAGGTTAACTGGTCCGGGCTAGCAGAATGACATCTGATGACCAGGATTTCAAAAGAGAATGTGATTTTATAATAGAGATGTTTAAAGCCAGGGGGTACCTTTTAATCTTATTGAATGATGCACTGGCAGAAGTCATTGATAGTAGAAAATCCAGGTTTGCCCCTATTTTGGGTAAAAATCAGCCTTCTGAATGTGTAAGTCAAGGCAAGAGTCTAGATGGGGACCCCTATCAATCTGCTTTAACTATCACATATGATGGTGAAGCCAATCTGGTTAAACAAGTTATAGAAAATGAGTGGAAAAAATTTGCAGCTTTATCAGATTTAAATTGTATATTTGATAAACCACTCAAATGCATGTACGAAAAAGGACAAAATATCAAAAATATTCTGGAAGGAGGTTCACATTATAACAATTATGGAATTTTTACCAGTAACAAAAAAGGTACGCACAAATGTGGAAATTGCACCCAATGTATGTACATATGGATTGGGGACATTTTACAGTTAAAATGTAGAAACAAGTATATAACAACCAGAGGGTATGCAAACTGTAACATCACAGGTGTGGTATACATTGCTTTGTGTGGGGCATGTGACTCCTTCTACGTGGGTAAGACAGAAAGTTAATACAAAGAATGTATGAACACAGATACGATATAAGGAAGAAGAATGAGAACAACGCCCTGTACAAACATTTCCAGACATGTGAAAAAGCAGATTATTAATTATTGTGATAGAGGTGATCCCTATAGACCCTAGGGGTGGGCCATAGGAGACTAGACTCGAATACAGGGAATTATATTGGCAACTACTCCTGGATGCTTGTAATAACCCAGGACTAAATGACATGGTGTCTTTAAAACCTGTACTAAAGCTCAGGTCTGCAAAATTCTAATACCCTGATGTATTTATTTTATTTTACTTCATCCTTGTCCATTCATTAAGTGATTTTTCTGATTTTATTCTTCATGTGGCCTTCCATGGTGGTGCAACGGTAGCATTGTTGTCTCACAGCAAGAGGTTCTCTTGTTTGATTCTCAGCTGGAGTGCGGGGAGTGCCTTCTGTGTGGAGTCTGCATGTCCTCCCCGTGGTTGGGTGGGCGTTCGAAAGACATATGTAAATGGGCGTGCCTTCGTTGAAGGTTGAACATCGAGCTGGCACCTTGACATTCGTGAAAATCTACTGCCAATCATTAGCGGATCGGAGTTCCGCTGTGTGGCGACCCCTAATGTGAAAAGCCGAAAGACAGCATTCTTCATGTGGTTCATTATTTTCTCCACTAGATGGTGCCAGACCACTATTTTATGTCATTTTATGTGATATTCTATACACCTTTTAAATTAGATATTTAATAAGTATTATGTATTTGTAGTTTTTACATTTACATATTGTACATTTTTACTTCTAACATGAACAGTTTTAAAATGAACATTTTAATGTATTTTATTCAACACTGTTGTTGTGTCTTTCGGCTTTTCCCGGTTAGGGGTCGCCACAGCGGAACTCCGGTCCACTAATACTGTAAGACTTATATATGTAATTTAAAATCTAGTCTTTCTGCATCTTGGAAATAAATTGATTCACCCATTTCATTGGTCTATTCAAATAGGAAAAGATATTTAATGAGGTAATCATGATCATGATGTATTGGCCCATCTGATGAAGTTCTATGAGACGAAAACGTAAGGGGATGTGTTTTTATCTGTGTTAATGCTATATGTACTTGTGTGTTCATTTTGCTGTGTGTGAGCATTAAACTACTTGTGTGTTGGAAGTGCTGGCCTCCGGTGCCTATTTTTGGATTATTTGTTATGTTTTGGGCACTTTTACCACATTTCTACAGTTTATGTATTCTGATTTACCTCACAGGGTGTATCAGCCCTGTACTAGATATGCCTTGGTTGGATTTACAAAGTCAGTACAGTTGCCATTATGCTATCCTAGCAGCATAGTCGGTACCACCAGACATGAATGAAGTGGACCAGTGCACTACTCCATGCCAGTGTTTGTAACTTTCATTTTATAAATATCTGCATTTTTGACAAAATTGACTAAAGTATTTCTAGAAATGAAATAAGCACAGGATGGGATATCATATATTTATTTTCATTTGATATCATAAAGATTTTACCACTTAGTCAAAATTACCGTTTGGTGAAAACATATTTAAAGAAACATAAATTAGATTTTTGGTGTTCAGTATTTTAACTTCAGCATACTGCGGCGGTGGTGCTGCGGTAGCGTTGTCGCCTCACAGTAAGATGTTGTCCTGTTTGATTCTCAGCTAGAGCATCTTCTGTGTGGAGACATGCGTGAATGGGCGTACCTTCATTGAAGGTTGTGCATCAGGGCTGGCAACTTGGCACGTAAAAATCTACTGCCAATCATTAGCGGACCAGAGTTCCACTGTGGCGACCCCTAACCAGGAAAAGCCGAAAGACACAACAACATCAACAAAAGTATTTTAACTTTAGCATCAAAATCAGCTAAAATAATTTCTCATTAAAGCAAATTCTCCCACATTTAATTATGTGATCTGCATGAAAGAATGCAATCCCCCAGATTCGGCAAGCCCTGCACGGTGTGGAGGACTAGTGCAGGAGCTCCAGCAGGCAATATGTCTGCTGTGCGATCCAGGAATAAGGATGTGCACGAGTGCTGTTGCACTAGTTCTGCACGGACTCAGCCCCTGTATGCAAATTACCTCATTTGCAGGTGAAATCCATGCAAATGAAGTGAATTTGCAATCCAGGAAGCTGGAAGCCGGCCCTGCAGGACTAGTGTAATCTGCAGGAATGTACTCCACCAGTAACGGAGTACATTTCTGCAAACTACAAAACGGAGCCATGACAACTCCACATAAAGAGTGGATATTATGTAGAAAGCATGCCAATGGCCAGGTATAAGGCCATTGGCATGGAAAACAGTTGCAAAAATAAAAAAATCAACTTTTATTTTTTTTAGCCAATCTCCGCTGTTTAAGCATAGGGCAGCAGTGTGCAAATGGGATTGGGTGAAAAATAAGAACAAAAAAACTAAAATAAGCATTCTAATCAAAATCACTATTTTGCCATTATACTCAATAACAGGCAGAAGACAACATGGCCAGTTAACAGTGGTTGCTAAGGGGAGAGGCTCAGTGCAGGACCTGTAACTATGCATCAGCAGGCAATCCTATGCAAATGAGGGGAATGATACTGAATCCCTGATTTCCCCTGCATGCTAGTCAGCACCCAACAGTGTAAGAGCAGGAATAGCTTGGTGCAAGCCTAGGAGTTAGCTGACATCATAGGGGTATGTGTCAGGCATACTGTTAGTGGAATGGAGCCCTGTGGCTCAGGTTTTCCCTTAGCTTAGCAGAGCTAAGCAAGGGGATGTGTCTGAGGCTCCCTAGCACTCTTTACATTGTCTAAGCGGGTGTGCATGCCGCACCGGGTTTTAAAGGAAAAAAAAAGTAAACCAGGAAATAGCAGCTCTGTGCACATTTGAGCACTGTGTTTGCACGGCACACTCCCTCGCTTAAACAGGAAGGCAATGGGAAGGGAAAACAGCAGTAGGAAGGTAATCTAGGAGAACTAGCATAGCTGGTAGGTGAAATGTATCAGATTCAGCCAATTAAACAGGCAGCAGCACAGCCCAGCTCAGAACACAACTATAAACTATGCAAACACCTTTCCCTCTGGTTTTTCCCACATACTCTACACCACTGGTGTATACAAGCAGGGAACTTTTAACAAACAAAAACAAATAAATGATAGGGGCTGCAGCAGCTATCAGACATCAACATGTGGAAGAGGCTGAGGGTGGTGAGGATGAGAATGCTGTCAACCAACCCACAGTGAGAGACAGAGAAGGTTGTACAGACCCAGAATAATGTACCAGGGGCTACATGAGCTGGAGATAGTCGAGCACTATAGGGTGGACAGGGACCTCCTACAGCAAATTGTTGATCTGTGCTGGCCACGCCTCATGCACAGAACTAACAGAGGGGAACCCATCCCAGTGGATACCAAGGTATGTGTAGGCTAGGAATACTAGCCACAGGTACCTCCCAAAGCATAACTGGGGATATCATGGGGATCTCACAGGCATCAGCATCCAGGGTATTCCACCAGTTCCTGGATGCCATGTCAGCACATGCCGTTGAGCATGTATATTTCCTCAACACCGTGAGGTGTTGGCCAGCAATATGCATCTCTTCCACCAAATAGCAGAATACGCTGAGGTGGTGGGTGCTATAGACTGCACGCACATACACATCAAAGCACTACAAAGTGAGCAGGGTAGGGTCTACATCAACCGCAAGGGCTTCCCCTCCATCAACTTCCAGGTCATGTGTGATACCCAGGACATTATAATGAATGTGTGTGCTGGCTGCCCTCGAAGCTATCACGATTCCCACATCTGGCATCTGACGCAGCTGTATCAGAGATTTGCCAATGGGGACATCCCTTACGGTCACCCAGTGGGGGATGCTGGTTACGCACTGGAGCCGTGGCTGATGACACCCATCAGAAATGCACACACACCCGAACAAGAACTCCATAATGAGGCACACGCACAGACCAGAATCATAACAGAATGTGTGTTTGGGATGCTCAAGTCATGGTTCCGGTGCCTGGACACATCCGGTGGAGCATTGCAGTACTCACCAGCTACATGTACCCAAATTGTTATCGTATGTGCCATGCTACACAATATGATTCTGTGGAAACAGCTGCAACAGGAACAGCATGAGGCAGGGCCACACAGCCCCTCACCAATGCCAAGGCCTGCACAGGCACAGAGTGACTCGGAGGAATAACAACCCCGAGCCTGTCCCAGTAGGCAGATGGAGGCATGCCCAGTAGGCCCTGGCCTTGGCAAAGTGGCAATGCATAGCACATACACTGGCACAGTAGGGACCCAGGGAATGACACTCTCTCTGACTCGCACATACAGTAAAAGGGATGCCAAACATGACACTACCTGTGCTCAACCATGTATAGGGAGTGTACTATGTGCATCCAACATAGGCAGCCCTCCAGCACCATCCTCAATACTGGCACACCCACAAGGTAAGTCACTCTCCTTACCAATTGTGGATTGGAGTAGTATGTGTGTTACTTGTATCTACAGTATGGATGTGAGCATGCAAGGGAATCAGCTGGCTGAATGGGATGCCAACAGATAGTAGACACCTATAGGGGCAGCATGAGACCTGTAACAAATACTGGTGTCACCATAGTAGCCAGCACTACACATGGTGACAAAACCCACTGCAGGAAATGTGCTGGGCCACATGAGTGTCCATATGACACACAAATGCCAGTCAGGAAGTCTCAGCCAGCAGGACAGGTGTAGACAAACTCAAACAAAGGCTGTGCCAAGGCCTCTGAATGATGCCTATGGGTAACCTCCCACCCCCAGGCCTAAACAGACATACTACATCAGGTTAGGCAGTGGGATGTTAGTTCTGAAGGGTAGGAAGTCCGAAACTAATATGTAGGTCAATCAAACCTTAGACCTGTAATACACTGATATGCCTGTAGTCAGCATGATAGGTTAGAACACAGAATGAAATTGAGTACCTGACATAGCAAATGTGTACATGTGTCAGGTGTGCCCCCCCCCAATCCTATGTAGAAATGTAGAAACACTCAGGTGTGTCCCCCTTCTCCTGTGTAGAAATGTAGAAACAGTCAGGTGTGCCCCCTCCCCCAATCCTGTGTAGAAATGTAGTAACAGTCAGGTGTGCCCTCCAACCCTACTTAGAAATGTAGTAACAGTCAGGTGTGCCCCCAATCCTATTTAGAAATGTAGTAATGGTCTGGTGTGCCCTTTCCAATCTGATGTACACATGTTGTAATAGTCAGGTGTGCCCCCCAATCCAGTGTAGCAATGTAGAAACAGTCAGGTGTGCCCCCCATATCCTATGTAGACATGTAGTAATTGTCAGGTGTGCCCCCCCACTCCTATGTAGACATGTAGTAACAGTCAGGTGTGCCCCCCAATCCTATGTAGAAATGTAGTAACATGTATGTGTAGGTATAATACCAGTGGAGCACAGATGACCAGAGGTGGCCAAGGTAGCAGGATAGATTATAGCATTTGTACAATATGCAGGTATGTGTGTATTAGGTTGGTGTGTTTCATATTGTGTAAGAGTGGTCAGTATGTATGCATGTTGAGGTATGACCTGGTGGCCATTGCCCACTACTGCTGATGACAGGGCCAAGTCCTCACAACTGCAGTGCCAAAGGCATTTCTCACCAGTATAACACATGCTAGCAGTAAGCCATTGTAAATGTATGGTGATAATATGTGCCACCATCTGAAAGATTGACATGGCATGGCTGTTGGGCTAGATATACAAGCAGTGCACAGGGAAATGTACCCCAGACATACAGTATATAATGCGTAACTGTGAAATGGGCACACCCTTGGAATTGTACATACAGATATGCATCACATTATCTGGACCTGTAGTAGGGAATACCAGTGTCGTCTGCCTGAACACTTGCAGATCACAAAAGTGATAGGACTGATGTATTGGGAAACAGCTGATGTACCTGCACATGCTAGCATAACTGGAATGCCCCATGCATGTCTGTGCATCAGATGCAAGTAGTGTCCATAGCACTCATGCACCCAGTTCACCCAAACACCACCCACAGGTACCTCTCTGGTTGCATCCCTGCTGTTGGGAATGGGTACAATATGACCCCCACCTGTATATGGAAATAGCAAAAAAATGCAGGATGCAGTGCAGGTGTCCCATGCAGATGTGTCCCTAGCTGTATGTAGCACCCTGCCAGCATCCACACCACCTGATCAATACTGATAGAAAGTATTGTCATGAACACCTAGCACACCTACCCTGTCACCCTAGGGGAATATACTGTATGGTGGTCTGGGGCTGTAGGATTGACAGAATGCAATGGCCTGCCACAGCTAGTCCGCATCACCCCCAAATGGCCTACAGGCCTCTGCCAAAGGCCTGTGTCTCACATGTACTGCCAATGCATGTTATCTCATGGACACCCAAATGACAACATAACACACTCCACATAAGCCATATGCAAGGCCATATGGACAAACCACAGTAACACGTCCACCATGTCCCACTGCATGAACTGTGGACCAACATCAAAACACAGCTGTGATGAGGTGATAACCGTAGGGAAGGTATCAGAGAATGTATGCATAATGTATGGAAGAGGATAGAATAATAGAGGGGGTGAGAGCATAGGCAGCATGGAATGTGCAAGGTCCGACACACAGCTGTGTGCACACACTATCCCTGGCTGCAAACACATAAATGGGTGGCTACAAACCTGCCCGTACACCACAATAGGGGTAATGTCCTAACTTATGACCCCTGTCTCTGGGTAACCTGTGTGAATCTGTACAGCTGTTAGGTATTGCCAGAGCAAGATAAGGCCATATTGTCTTGTTGATGGATGTACAAATATGGGATCCTCTGCCAGCACTGTACCAAGGTGCTGAACCAGATACACAGACCCAGCAGCAAGTGTCTGCAGCTCCCTCTGCAGAATGACATAACTTTCCATGAATATGTAGGCATTTGCCCACAATACCGGATACAGCTGCATTCACCCTTGTTCCCCAGGACATCACTGTGAGCAAGAATGTCCATCTGACAGTACTTGAGGACATAAAACATCACAGTGTATAACAGTACACATGTCTGAATATCTCTGCTAACAACAGTACCATGTAGCAGAAGCAGCACAGACACAATCATATACAGTACACACTATCCTTTGCACAGTTTGACCCCATATTGTCAAATGATCTACAGATACCCTGCAGAAACAGTTTGCTACCTGTAGGTGTACAACACAAAGGTCTGCATTGGAGTACAAACTACCTGGAATGGATCCACACATTCAATACAGAAGGGCATACTGGGCATGCTCACACACTTAAACAAATGAAGCCTATGTCTGCAAACAACAGTGGACCATACATATCTGACAGTTGCAGATGTTAGTGAATACACTCCTCAGTATGCACCAGTCATGCTTTGCACACACATTGGATAGGAATACAGACATATATCTAAGGACAACACACTATAATATGCCAAAAGTAGACATACATAGATGTGTGGAAGAACGTGACTGTGACAAAGAGCCATCCATTATGAGGCCTGTCCCACCCAGCACACAGCCAAATGGCTACAACCACATGATGTGTAAATGTCACACACTGTAGAAATTAGCCACTGGTATCCATCAGCATTACAGACTATGTGGTGCAAGTGGTGGCTGTGCAACATGACTGTACAAGGCAGTAGTCATCTAGCACCTGTATACACATACCTGCAGAATATAACCCTTTGTGTTCCTGCATGTGGTGTGTCAACCACTAGATGAATGGGTTATGGCCCATGCACACACACACTCTGCCCTCCCCTTAGCCCTACTATGACAAGCCTGCTGATGTCATCCACTTTGAAATACACATTTGGGAATAGAGTAGCCCAGTAATCTCTGTGGCATGTCCTAAAACTGTGCAATGCTGTAGTGTGATAAACTAGTTAGGTAGGAGTTCTAATCCCAGACATGGCAACTGTGTGTTTGTGTGTGTGTCTTTGTCTGTGTAGGAAGCAATACTTTTTAGGCTATTCATACTCACTATAATACAAATGCCCTTCTTTGGCAAGGCTGCTGATGTCATTCACTGCGAAATACACCTTTGGGAAAGAAGTAGCCCAGTAATTTCTGTGGCGCATCCTATAACTGCGTAATGCTATAGTGTGATAAATTAGTTAGGTAGGAGTTCTAACCCAGACATGGCAACTGTGTGTGTGTCTCTGTGTAGGAAGCAATGCTTTTTAGGCTAGTCACACTCAACACAATTCAAATACCCTACTTTGGCAGGGCTGTTGATGTCATTCACTGTGAAATACACCTTTGGGAAAGGTGTAGCCCAGTAATCTCCATGGTGCATCCTATAACTGCGTAATGCTGTAGTGTGACAAACTAGTTAGGTAGGAGTTCTAATCCCAGACATGGCAACTGTGTGTGTGTGTGTGTGTGTGTGTGTGTGTGTGTGTGTGTGTGTGTGTGTGTGTGTGTGTGTGTGTGTGTGTGTGTGTGTGTCTGTCTGTGTAGGAAGCAATGCTTTTTAAGCTAGTCACACTCACTACAATTCAAATGGCCTACTTTGGCAGGGCTGCTGATGTCATTCACTGTGAAATACACCTTTGGGAAAAGTGTAGCCCAGTAATCTCTGTGGCGTGTCTTATAACTGTGTAATGCTGTAGTTTCATAAATTAGTTAGGTAGGAGTTCTAATCCCAGACAGAGCAACTGTGTGTATCTCTGTCTGTGTAGGGAGCAGTTCTTTTTAGGCTAGTGACACTCACTACAATACAAATGCCCTACTTTGGCAAGGCTGCTGATGCCATTCACTGTGAAATGCATCTTTGGGAAAGGTGTAGCCCAGTAATCTCTGTGGTGCACCCTATAACAGCGTAATGCTGTAGTGTGATATGGTACTTTGGTAGGGGTTCTATTCTCACACATGCCAAGTGTGTGTGTTACTTTGTTTGTGTAGGGAGCAATGCTTTTTAGGCTAGTCACACTCACTAAAATTCAAATGCCCTACTTTGGCAAGCCTGCTGATGTCATTCACTGTGAAATACACCTTTGGGGAAGGAGTACTCCAGTAATCTCCATGACGCGTCCTATAACTGTGTAATGCTGTAGTATAATAAACTAGTTAGGTAGTAGTTCTAATCCCAGACATGGCAACTGTGTGTGTGTGTGTGTGTGTGTGTGTCTGTCAGTGTAGGGAGCAATGTTTTTTAGGCTAATCACACTCAACACAATTCAAATACCCTACTTTAGCAGGGCTGCTGATGTCATTCACTGTGAAATACACCTTTGGGAAAGGTGTAGCCCAATAATCTCTGTGGTGCATCCTATAACTGCGTAATGCTGTAGTGTGACAAACTAGTTAGGTAGGAGTTCTAATCCCAGACATGGCAACTGTGTGCATTTGTGTGTGTGTGTGTGTGTGTGTGTGTGTGTGTGTGTGTGTGTGTGTGTGTGTGTGTGTCTCTGTCTGTGTAGGGAGCAATGCTTTTTAGGCTAGTCACACTCACTACAATTCAAATGCCCTACTTTGGCAGGGCTGCTGATGTCATTCACTTTGAAGTACACCTTTGGGGAAAAAGTAGCCCAGAAATCTCTGTGGTGCATCCTATAACTGTGTATTGTTTTAGTTTGATAGACTAGTTAGGTAGGAGTTCTATTCACAGACATGGTAAGTGTGTGCATGTGTGTGTGTGTGTGTGTGTGTGTGTATGTGTGTGTGTGTGTGTGTGTGTGTGTGTGTGTGTGTGTGTGTGTGTGTGTGTGTGTGTGTGTGTGTGTCTGTCAGTGTAGGGAGCAATGCTTTTTAGGCTAGTCACACTCACTACAATTCAAATGCCCTACTTTGGCAGGGCTGCTGATGTCATGCACTGTGAAATACACCTTTGGGAAAGGTGTAGCCCAGTAATCTCAAAGGCACATCCTTTAACAGCGTAATGCGGTAGTGTGATATAGTACTTTGGAAGGGGTTCTATTCCCACACATGGTAAGTGTATATATTTGTGTGTGTGTTTTCTATGTCTGTGTAGGGAGCAATGATTTTTAGGCTAGTCACACTCACTACAATTCAAATGCCCTACTTTGGCAAGCCTGCTGATGTCATTCACTGTGAAATACACCTTTGGGGAAGGAGTACTCCAGTAATCTCTGTGGCACATCCTATAACTGCATAATGCTGTAGTGCAATAAACTAGTTAGGTAGGAGTTCTAATCCCAGACATGGCAGGTGTGTGTGTGTGTGTGTGTGTGTGTGTGTGTGTGTGTGTGTGTGTGTGTGTGTGTGTGTGTGTGTGTGTGTGTGTGTGTGTGTGTGTGTGTGTGTGCGTGTGTGTGTGCGTGTGTCTGAGTTTGTCATTTGTATCCTGTATGGAGGAGATGGGTGGGAACTACATCTGGGCTTGCTGGCGATTTGTGGTTTTGAGTACTTTCAGCAGTTCCTTTCAGTTTATTTGTCATTTGTATCCTGTATGGAAGTGGCTGTGAGTGTGTAATAACTGGACTCATTGTGGAGCAGGTTTTGCAAATTTCTTATATGGTGGCCCTATTATATGTCACAATGTCCACCTTACAAGGATAACAGATGTGAAATAGCTGAGAGGCTGGGGTGGCAATCCATACCCCTACATGTGACATCAAGACCTTGTGAACAAAGTTAGCACAACTTGTATTAAACAGAGAACACTCTCAACCCATGTCACATACACAAACACACTTGCCTAGGCAACAACTGCTATGTTGGTAGTACCCTGCATATAGCCCACAGATAGTAACCATGGTATGATTGCAGAGAATGACACAGGGCATGGCACTCTGTCCATCAGTAAACTATGCACGTACATGCAGCCAATGTGCCTTCACTATGCTCCCCACTGGATGCCTGCAACACCTGTGGTACCATCAAATGTGACCCACAAAGGACATACCATGCCTTATACACATGCCCTGTATGGACAGATGCCACTGACACCAGGGAATACCTGTATCATGCTATCAATGTAGGTGCAGGGTCAACCTGCTGTCCATTACCTGTTCCTAGCACATGAGGCTAGGACAGGCACATCTGATTATAACATTCTGTGTACACAACATGGGCCAGACACCCCAGGTGCAGTTCCACATGTCACTGTACATGCATGTGGGACATGTGCACATCCCAGACAGCGTCCATGTCATGGACGAAAGAGCACACACATGGCAAGCATTGAACAGCAATGGCCACATACAGTAGTTACCCAGCTGACTGGATGGTGAATACAATACCCACCTGTGTGGGCCAATCCAGACACTACACCCCTAAGCCACACTGCAGACTATTGTCATGTGGCCTGATGCCAAGGTATACCCTTTATCTAGCCTTGTATAGCTTTCTGGCACAGTCAACCACTACACACCCATGAAGCAATGCATGCATGCATGTCAGTAGTGGCAACATGTGTCTGTCTGTGTGGTGTATGATACTTTTGACTACAGTCACACTCACTACAACCCCCGTTGGCATACTGAAGCATGTTGTCTGATGTCAGACTCCTCCACATACCCTTTGCCCATATAACCTCCACATAACCCCTGTGGTGCATGTGATACCTGCACAGCACTGTATTGTGGCAAACTAACTAGTGAGGAAGTGTATTCCTGATCCTGCCAAGTGTGTCAATGTGTGTGAGTCCCTGAGAGAGTGTGGCTGTGTTGATGCTGACACCTGTTCATGCAGACAGGCACGTATACTACACCTACCGTATCACTACCATATCACTGTTGCAGATGTCACTCACCATCACATATACATTTGGAGAGCTCCTCAACATGTAAGCTATGTGGCACATCCAATATCTGCATAGACAATAGCAATACATAGTCAGGGGTTTAATATTCTGTACTGGTGAGTGTGTGACACAAACATGCTTAGGTTTTACTCTCCCATCCCCTCCCTGACTTATCAGTACCTCTGTCTGCCTCTCTCACTCCCTCTGTGGTGGATGTGGAGAACTACACCTGCTTTGCTTAGGCAGCAGCATGTGTTTTGTAAGTGATGCTCATGATCAGCTGATGGCCTCGTCATGAATTGCAGCCCTCCTCTAGCTGATTGCATGTGGAACAGCTATGGTAACATTCCCATAGCCAATTGCATGGAAACACACTCCAATATCTAGGAACATCATGTTGGTATTGGGCCTTTTCATTTATTGTGAGCAGGACCTAGATCTGGTGTTTGGCAAACAGCATCACAGATGGATTGGGGATTTACCTCTAACAACACACATTGTGGAAACCAGCCAACACACAGGAGTAGGATGTGCCTGACATGACTACAGAATGTAAGTGTTGCTATTCTGCATTTGGAGTAATGATGGTTTAACAGGGTGTGTGTGGATATGGCTGATCTACATGTTTTAATAGTTGTCATGACAGTGCTGTGTTTCTGAGGAAACCCCCATCTGTAGGGTCATCTGCAGACTGGGCAATGTGTGGTGCCTTTTGTTTCTTGTGATACTCACAGGGCACCTATCTGTGAACTGTAGAAGCATAGTGTGAGGATTGTAGTCAGTACATGGTGACAGCCATGAGAGTTACTGACTTCATATCCCTCGTAGGACATATGTCACAACAAACCCTGTTACAACAGTAAATGTATGAGGTTATCACAGCAACATGTCAATATTGGCCCTGTGTTTGTGCCTCCAGCCACAACTCTGTCAACCTTTGTACATATGTCATGCAGTAAGAGGTGCATATGTTCTGTACACCGTAATTTATTGACATCATATCTGATAACAAGTCAGTGAGATATCAGACTGCTACACATGTTATGTATAGTAGGGGTTATATTTGAGGACATAACCTAGGCATTCTGTGGTTGTGTGTACAGTACTGAGGTTTGTGTACTTATGGTGATTGTTGACATTGTGTGTATTGTGAATATGTACATTGGCCTGTGTACAGACTGTGGTAGATGTCATTGTTCTTGGTCCTGTTCTATCTGATGTTACATGCTGCTCCACTGTATGCTACCCTATCGGCTTACATGTTTGTAGGGCCAAACACACACATGTCCCATACCACAGACAGGCATCAGACCACACTGTGTAATGGCCCAGTATATCTAGGGTTAGTGTGTGAGTGGCACATATGAGGATGGTGTTGATCAGATAGTCCATATACTGTAATATTACGCTAGCTTACCATATGTGGATGTGGCTGTGTTCACATTGGTTGTGGTTATGCACTTTCACACAGGTGTCTGTTACTATGTGCTGTGACATGCCTGTAGAGCCTGCTATATATGCAGGTACATGTGTATTCCCCCATAATAAATGCAGGCCAATGTTGTGGCAGTCTGCCTGTAGCCTGCACAGTCCTTTGTTACATGCCTAGTAGCTTAGTGTACTTACCCAGTGTGATGTTATGTCCAGATACTTGCCAGATGTACTGCTGCCAGGCCACCATAACAGTCATGTATGTCAGACAAAGCAGTGGGATGCTGTACAGATGTATGTCACTAACTAGTGGGTAGTATGTGGCCATGGAACCTCTGTACCAGCAGTTATTATGTGTCAGGACAGACAGGGGTGTGTGAATGCATAACCTATAGGGGCAAATGTATACCAGTATTTATGTGATATACCCATCTACATGGCTGTTAACATCCACATTGTCAGGCTTGGTCCACATGTATTGCACTAAGGGGTTCTGCATATACCTCTCGACTGACCAGAGTGTGTCAGACTGTCCACATTTATTGGCCATATCTTTGCTGTAGTCCACAGGATCATTACTGTGCTAGCAGTGGTACTGTACTATGATGTCCTTAGGATGTCTGTCAGTAGCCAATGGCACACTTGTTAAAAGCAGATGTGACCTCCCACACACATGTCTGTGAAAACAACCCCTATTTCAGTAGCAATAGTCTGCATATATACCTGCAATACATACCTGACATCCCCTTGCACTAAGAGGTTTGGACTATTGGGGCTGAGGTAGGGCTCCACTCCATGTTCAGGACATATGGTGAACATATATGTATATATAATTATCCAAATATCTATATAGATATATACACATATACATATCGACATACATAGATGGATATGTATATGTACACATATATATATATATATATATATATATATATATATATATATATATATACATATAAACACTCAGATATATACATATACACAGCAATATATGTCAGATAGAGATACATATGCATATACTTATGGATATCTACATATATATTGACAGTAATAGGTATATCAGAATAGATATGTATGCACATATAGTTATAGATATCTACATATATATCTACATAAATAGACATATCTGTACGCATAGGATGTGCGTACAGATATGTCTATTTATGTAGATAGACATATCTGTACGCATAGGATGTGCATACATATATAGCTATATATACATATAGCTATATATACATATAGCCACATAACGCAAGCACTCAGGTCTCTCAACAGCAGGTACAAATACGACTCAGTCATTGTCCACGCTGGTGTAAACGACCTGAGATGTACCTCCTTGGACTACATGAAAAGAGACATTGAGGAGCTCTCTGATTATGTAGCCCAGGCAGGTATGACCCTGACCTTGAGCAGTATCCTACCTTCACCAAGAATGATGCCACAATACAGAGATAAGATGATCAGCTTTAACAATTGGCTTAAACTCTGGTGTCATTCAAAGGGGATCCAATGTCTGTCTGCCTGGGATGACATGCTGGACAAGCCACGCTGCTTCGCAAGGATATTGGCAAAGGCTCTTGCCACCCCCATAGTGCCTTTTTTAGGCAAGGCTCTAATTCTAAACCTACCACCCTAGAACACAAAAAGGAAAAAATCTAAGGGTAATGCTGCTCAATGCCAGAAGTCTAAATCTCAAAATGCACGCACTCGAGGCCCTTCTCAGTATGGAGAACATCGATGTCTGTGCAGTGACAGAAACCTGGTTCAAGGCTCCTGAGAGCACCCCAGCACTATCAGGTTTTACCTCTTATCATGCGTTCTGGCCCCAAAATCCGGACAATACCAAGAAAGGAGGGGTGTATCCATATTCATCAAGGACACCCATACCTCAAGACTGGTGGCAACGCGATGCATCGGAGACCATCCAGGTGCAATTAACCATAGGCAAGACTGCTCTGCAAATTGTAGCATGTTACAGGCCACTCACAAACTCAGGAACCTCACATGGCCTTCCTGAAAACACTAGAGGGATAAATGTATCACCAAACACCATCATACTAGGTGACTTCAATTACCCTAATATAGACTGGGAACACTACTCAAGCCCAAACACCCTAGCCCAAAAGTTCCTGGAATTCATAAACTCAAATGCCATGGAACAACTAGTCACCATCCCCACAAGAGGAGAAAACATACTTGATCTCATCATCACGAACATGGGAGCACAATGTTCAACAACGGAAGTATACTCCTCACTGGTGACTTCAGATCACAACTAATCTCGCTGGAGGTCCTCATCCCACCCCACCTGAAATAAAAAGACCATAGTAAAGAACTTCTCGAAAGCCGACTTCACACTTCTAAAGACTAGTGTGGTCTCCTTTAAGGCCCCGAGCCGGCGGAAAACAGTACTCAAGCCGCTGAATCACTTACAAATGCCTTCTACCAGCACCTGCAGGACTGCATGGATAAGGCAATCCCAAGCAAAACAAAGACTCTTTGTACCAAAGGCAAGCGCCCAGTCTGGTGGACCCCAGCCATAAACAAACTCTACAACAAAAGGAGGAAGCTACTACAAGATAGAGCAAAATCCTTAAAGGTAAGACACCCTTGATCACTATAAGTACAAAACTAAGAGCTCTCATAAAATCATCCAAAGCAAATTTTGAGAGAAAAATAGCTAAAGACTCAAAAGACAATCATAAGGCCTTCTTTAGCTATGTTAGAAACCTGGGAGGAAACTCCCAGATATGCTCAGAACTAGTTCAAAATGATGTGAAGATTACTGATCCTACAGACATTGCCAACATACTGGCTGACAGGTTCAGTGCAAACTTCTCTCCCCCCTCCCCCCCAAAAGGAGAGATATCTATACCTAGCGATTGCAGCCCCCCAAACATCTCCAACGCCCAAGTGAGAACTGCTCTAGCCAAAGCATAAACCACATCATCCGTGGGACCTGATGGTGTCCCGGCTGTGTGCTCCACGAACTCAACGAGGAATTAAACCCACAGCTAGGACAGCTGTTTAATCATAGTCTTACCTCTGGATACGCACCCAGGAGTGGCGCACTGCAACTGTGGTCCCACTTCACAAAGGCGGTGCCTCCACCGACCCTGGAAATTACCGCCTATTAGCTTGACAAGCCTTATCTGCAAAGCCATGGAGAGGATCATAATGGACCTCATAAATAAAGACATAGGAATTTGCAGACTTTGGATCCATCCCAGTTTGGCTTTGTCAAAGGCAGATCATGCCTTCTAAACTTGGTTGACTTTTTCAAACAGTCACCAAAGCCATTGATGAGGAAAGGCAGTCCATACAGCCTACCTCGATCTGGCTAAGGCCTTCGATACAATACCCACTCGGGTATCATTGAAAAACTCATCAGCTTAAATGTTAACCCATATATCACAAGATGGGTTGCAAACTGGCTGAGTGACAGAACCCACAGGGTCAGAGTTGCTGGCGCCATGTCAGACTCAAAGCCTGTCACAAGTGGTGTACCACAGGGCTCACTCCTGGGCCCACTCTTGTTTGGCATCTACTTTTCAAGTACAAGCAAACACAGGAGGGTTATGGCTGACAAAGTTTGCAGATGACTGCAAACTGGGCGCCATAGTAGAAAACACATCTGACACAGATATCCTTCAGAAGGGTCTCACAGAAACGGATAACTGGTGCCAGAGCCATGGCCTAAAGTTAAATGCCAAAAATGCATAGTCATACCTTCGAAAAACAAGGTTACCTAGCTACCAAATAGGTGGCAATCCACTGAGCACAGAAGAAGTTATCAGGACCTGGGGACCCAGGTTGATAGTAGTCTGTCATTCGACACCCATGTAGCTAAAGTAGTTAGGAAGACCTTCTACATTGCCCACCTTATCATGAAGGGATTCTCATCTAGATCAAGGGAGGTCATAGTCTCCTATACTCATCACTCATCAGACCAATGATTGAGTACAATGCCCCATTTGGAATGTATCTGACCCGACACTTGCAGCAGCTGGAGAGGCCACAAAGTTCCTCACCAAAAGGATAAAGGGTCTCAAACATCTGTCCTATGCTGCCCGACTGAAAGAACTCCAGCTCTATTCAGTCGCCACCGCTGCTCAGAGGTGACCTTTGCCTAACATACAAGGCCATGTCAAACCCAGATTTGATGAATATGCTTCACCTCAAAAATCTAGATCCGTCAGAGCCACAAGGGCGGAGACTTAAACCTCGACACGGCTATTAATAGGACGTGCTGGAGGATAGATTCATCACCCAAAGACTCCCTATGCTGTGGAATAAAATCCCGTATATGTGAGGCAGAGCACTGGCCTTGTTCAAGAGAAATCTTGACCAATGGATGGGAGATCGCAGATATACCCCAGGGATTACCTCAGTGTCACTGCTTGACAGAGGCACAGCAAAATAATGGGTATAGTTCCCCATACTAAAGGGGTGGCGTAAGCCACAAAACTATGGGCTAGGCTTGTAAATGCCCTCGGGCAGATAGCCTAGTATGAACCTACAGAACAGCAAATTTTTTCCCTAGGGAAAGAATTCGCTATTCCAAAACACATACACACAACACAAGTTCACCAAAGAAACAGCAATCCACACACACATGCACCTAAACTCTTACACCTAACCCTACACTAAACTATACATACACCACTACGTATCCACTTACCTTACCTTAACCCAAACCCTAACCTTAAGGTCCGTCACTATCACACAGTCACCTGTCCCGTGCCCTAACCCTAACTCACCTACCACGTCCTAACCCTCACGTCCACACAATCGCACACTTACCTGACCCGCGCCCTAACCCTAACTCACCTAACCCACAATAACCCTCACGTCCACACAATTGCACATTTACCTGAACCCGACCCGTAACTTTCCACCACAGTGTTGAACATACCGAAGTAACAGAAACGGAGAACCAAATTCTTTCCCTAGGAAAAAATTTGGTTTTCTGTTTCTTCGATATTTTCAGCCTTTGCTGAAAACGGGTCGATATTAGAACACTCAAAATTTTGAAAGTTCGGTGTTCTAATATAGACCATATATATATATATATATATATATATATATATATATATATATATATATATATACACATTATATATATATATATATATATATATATATATATATACATATATATATATATATATATATATATATATATATATATATAGATATATATATGTGTACATACAAAGAGATGTACACATGGCCATATGTATGTTGCACTATACAGATGTGTATACAGGCATATGTATGAATATACATGTGTATGTACATGTAGACATATATCAACCTATTATATGTATATATATCCATATTCCTGTCATGTGTAAACCTCACGGTTTTATATACCCTCCCCAATGTATCTCACCATATGTATCTGCTATGGGTACATTATGATAAAACAACATATGTGATGAAACAGTCATATTTATAACAAGTACTACACAATTGTGGAAGTAAAGGCAATTGTTCAATACTAATCAATATGTGTATTGACAGATATATTGGAAAAACAACAGCTGTCTTCACAGTGGTCATGGCGTAGTGGTTCATGACCTGCAAGGGCTGTTTATTTTGTTGCTGGGCAGAACAAGGGCTGTCGGATACAGAGTGGTTAAGGCAGTTTTGAGCAGCTTTAAGTGGGTTTGTGTGAAGCTAAGCAGTGCTAAGCTACTGGTAAAGATACGGACGCGTACACAGTGTAGATTTCACTTACCAGTGTGTAAATCAGCTTAGCTATTATATTGCAGCAATGTTGATACCTGCTAAGCATGTCTTAGCCCTGGTAACCAGTTCACACCACCCAGTCTGATAACATAGCAGGGTAATGACATCTGTAATAAGTGTATGTAATGCCATGTACAATACATATGCCTATGTGCTGTCATTACAGCAGCAAGGGTTGTGAGTGTAATGTGTGGGACACATGTATCTGAGGCCTGTACAGCACTGTTATCCATGTGAATGTGTTACATACAGGGATAGTAGCCCAGGGTATGTGCTGTCACATTGGCATATAGTGTATCATGGCGGTACTACTGTTGACAGTGCTTACCCAGGCAAGAGTAGAGTGCTAAATGTAGTGCTGACAACAGGCACACCTGCAGGCATAGCTGGACTCTGAGGCCTCCCTGTTGTATCCCTGGTGTGTGAGCTGTGTCACAGTATATAACCCCTACTGAATAATGATCTGACATGTGGAATGTTAACTGTGGACTACCGTCTGTATCGCACATGTTAGTGAGGGCTTCTGACGTGTAGTTATGGCATACATATTGTTGTCAAACATCTGTCTGTCAACCCATTCATCCTACTGCACAGCTACTTGCCAAGATGATGACTGTCAGTCCCTGTACAGATGTTCAGATGGCAGGTATCCAGCTGGGATATGTGCAGGCAACCTAAGCTTGATTCACACTGACATGTCTGCCCAGCTGTGTAAGAACTGGCACATATAGGAGATAACACCCTGTAAGCATGACATGCCACAGGTACCTCCACTACACTATCACAGTCAACATAACATGCTTGGGTACAGATCTCCATCACAGACACTAACCATGTGTTGTAATGCATGTTGCATACATGTCAACTTGATCACCTCAGTGGCCATGTGCAGGAGGCACCCGAAGGATTGGCTGATGCATGTCACTCTCACCCTGAGGGTCACCACAGTAGTGTCTGTCAATAGATTTCCTGCTGCCATATGGCAGGTGGCAGGATACCACTGTACACACAACCCCTACATAACCCATCTCTCCTTGGAGAATAGCTAGGTACACAGCTATGACCACCTGCAGCGATGCACCCCAGTACTGACACATGTGTACATGTGCATGACTGAGTATAGCAGTGTCCATGTGTTAGCACACCTGTGCTTGGGAATTCCATGAGGGCCTTCACAACCACCGCAACACCCATTGCCATAGTCAGTTGTGGCTGCTGCTGTATGGGACATTACATGTACCCTGTTAAGCTCTTGTCCATACCGGCTACATGAGCCTTGCAGTACCAGCACAACAGTGTTGTACAAATGGGTTGATAGGCATGGGATACCCATTGTGTTCTGGCAAGTGTGTGTATGTGTGCATGTCCGTATATCTGTAGGGTACAGCATTCTGAGGCCACATACTCCTATTACAATACCCATTGCCACACAGTAGTACAGATAGTGTTGTTGCTACCCATAGGTGAGGCATGACAATGCAACACCCTACTATGCATGTGGCATGTGCAGTAGTACCACTGTTGGGATATACAATGGGTTGTATCACAGTCATGGCCAATGTGTGATGGTGGGTATGTCAGAGTGTCATCATGGGTTTCAGGGAGTACAATATCCACTGTCATTACACCAAGGTACACACGCTATATGTCCCATGTACCACGTTATGGTTACCACTGTCACCATCAACCATACAGGTAACTGATACCACAATCCAGGCCAGTTATGCATGTGCTGTGTGCAGCCTACCTGTAACACATTGGACACATGGTCAATTTAGTTAGCAGCGATAGGCCCAGGTCTCCCAGATGTTTGTCTGCCTGTTATGTGTCTGTTAATGTGTATATGAAGGTATGTCACACTATGTATTGTCTATATACACTCTTTACATCCCCCATTAGCATACTGTACATGTCTGGGGATGTTCTGCATGTAACATGTAACCTGGAACACACCTCACCCTAAACACTGTGTGGTGTGTGCAATGAAAGCCACACACTTCAGTATCACTAGTATCACTACATACCTAGGTATGGGTCTAGTCCCAGTGTTGCCAAGTAAGACTATACATGTATATGGATGGGTCTACATCAGGTTGCAGATTATAAGCATCCCAGAGGGTCACCTGTCCATGTGGCACATGCAATAACTGTTATACAAACCTGTGACATGTGTTCAACTGTACCCCAGATATGTCACAGCCATGGTGTCACCACAGTGCCATACGCCATTGTGGAATATGACTGAAGACCATTCTCCTGCTGACAAATGTACACCTACAACACAAATGGATAACATTATAAAGACAAGAATTAACCAGTGTTACTAACAGCTATAATGCATCATTGCTGGATGGCTACACTACCTGACATATATGCATTACACTTTACTCCTTACAACATGTTACACTGCAGTACTGTGGTACACTGTAGTACAGTCACTGTGTGCATCAGAACCATATTAGCCTGTCCCTGCATCAATGGTATGGATGACAGGGATGTGGCACAGGTATCATCATATGCACAGGGTGTATTGTTGGTTTGCCAGAGGCAGAGGGTGGGCCATACATTTGACAACATGTGTGTGGGTGAGGGGTGTAATGAGGTGAACTGGGAATGGTGATGTGGTGTGTGAAGGTATGGGAATGCACCTAGATGTGTTTGTATATTGTGTAGGTATCCATGCATGCAGTTCTGCTATGTGGCTACCCTACACAGATGTTTATGGACAGCTGCAGACCATACCTGGCAGAGTGTGCAGTTCATTGCCTCTGACCACGGACACATGGACTGTGCCTGCCAGGGGTTCCATGGGCTTGTCCAGGTACAGGCCTTGATGTGCTACTCTCACCTGATGATGACAAATGTCTGCTGGAACCAGGTCCCTCCTGGGACTGGCCAGGATCACATGCTCATGGTCTGCTCTAGTGTGGTGTGGACAGTACCCCCCCCCACAGTGCTGGGGCTGTACTGCCACTACGGGAGCCCCTTGGTATCCTAGCACATCCATGTTGACTGTCAGCTGTTGGCATTGCTAGCCTACGTCCACAAGGCCATCGCCGTACTCCCACCACATGTTCAATAATGGACAGACCATGGTCGATGAGGGCCATCATCTCACCAGACCGTCTATCCATGAGCTAAGTTAATGCACGGATGGCACCAGACAGTTCACAGGAGTTGTCACTTGCAGATGTGAGAGCAGCCCTCTGCAGCTTCAGGCCCTGTCTGGTGTAACATTCAATATGTACCTGTGCCATCATGACAGCCTGAAACATGCACCTGCTGGTACCAGCTGTGCTGCATCTGCCAGGAGCATGATGACCAGTGGCCCTACCACAAGCACCCTGGGACATCTGCCTATGTGGTGCCCTGCCAGACATCCAGCTATGCCTGCTGTGACCAGACACAGTAGGCATGGTTACCACACTTTCCTGTGCACTGCCACCAAATGCCAGCTCTCCCTCCGCTATGGCCATTGGTGATGGGGTATATATAGGCACTGAAACTATGTGCAGGGTTGGGGTGGCTAAAAGGGGGATGTCAAATGATGGTGCTGTTTCAGCCCCTGACAACCCCACCTGTGCCTCAACAGTACTATCATCATCTTCTGTGTCTGTATGGACACCAACATCAGATTGCATGCAGGAGGGACCCTGACCCACCTTGCCACCTGTGGGGGAAAACAATAGACTCACTTTAAGACCTGTACAGCATTGAATAACAGTACACAAACTCACACACACACACACACACACACACACACACACACACACACACACACACACACACACACACACACACACACACACACACCACCTTAATACCTACCTGTCCGTGACTTTACAGACAGTCCTGCATATATTCCCATGTCTTCCCCATCCTGCATCACACTTGGTAACATACATTCATTGATACCACTCATTAACGTATCAGTCCTCTAAATGCCTAGACAAGTGATCACAACACAAGACCTGTTACTCCATTACCTGCCTGACCTGTGTGGAGTGGTTTTACATGGCCTCACTGCTGTCATTCAGTGTTCACCCGGTGTATGTCCGGACATCATGAGCATGGCCCCTATATGGGTGGGCTACTATGTTCACTCCATAGTATCACGCACTGGAGTGTCATGTGTATGTATTGCTCAGTACATGCCAGATATGCTGCTCAATCATAGTATCATGTGACAATTGTCATATATGGATACACTCACTGGTGTTGACTAGTAATTCCCCAATGCATCCGTAGTGCTGCATACATGGGTTTTCGGACACCTCTCTGCTGAATGCGATATTAAGGGTATACCTGGTGTCTATCTTCCCTCTCAATGCCTGTTCCATACTACAGAGCTTATTATACTATCAGCTGCCCTGTGGTTACATACATGACAAGTATTCCTGGTGTGTAATGTGGCAGTCCATGTACTGCATGATCCCAAAGGGAGGTACTGCTGTATGAACAACCCCACAATCACACGTGCATACATGGCCACCCACACAAATACACACACATGCACACACACGCGCACACACACACACACACACACACACACACACACACACACACACACACACACACCCTACATGCATCAACCTCCCTCCACTTCACCAGAGTGACCCTACAGACAAACTAACTCCCCACCGGGATGCACACACATATACAGGTGATGTTGCAGAATGATAGTACACACAGTCCTCCTATTGCCCATCTGTCAACATGCATAACATATGGTACACAACAGCATGCAGTGCAGCTATAGTTAATCCATGCTAGCAACAGTATACATGTGTCTGATGCATGTGCTGTGTCACTAGGTGATGCCCCTTCCCCTGGATACCACTGCACCCATGTACACAGTATTGCTGTGCACCTGTTCTACACCCTGCCATGTACTGTGCACCACACCTCACAAGTGTACAACCCATTGCTGAATGTGTAGTACTGTGTCAGTTATGTCAGCTTTAATGCTCACAGCCCCTATGTTTTTCAGCAACACATACCTGGGATGATATGTGGACAGATGTCATTTGTGAATGCCTGATGTCTGATTTACAGCTCTCAATATCAGTGGACCATGTATGACCAATCCAATACTATTACACTGTTAACCGTCAGAGCATACCATGGCTATGGGGTGTGTACACACCCTTATTGATATGACGCACCCTTCCTTGATCTGCCATGGGACCACATCACCGCATATGTTAACAGTACATGAACCTGATATGTGACTTATTTCCTGTACTTTCACATGCAGTGTCTACTGAATGTGTTAGGTGTGCGGATGCTGACCGCGATGCATACACTCCGTGTGGGCATATGTGTGCACACCCTTATCATGACGGTTTGTTGCACCTATTTTTATGTGTACTACAGCAGTCACTACTCATGGCAAGGGTATACTAGCGTGGGCCATCTGCATTTGCCAGTTTATGTTCAGTCTACCCTACACATGTCCCCCTAATCCGCCTAATTTTAAGGTCTACTCATGTACACATCCCTTGGTGTTCACACACTGCCGTCACTATTGGTGAGGGGGTAGGTTTACATCTGCCACAGTTCCTGAACCTTACTATGTGCAGATACAGCCATTCTTAGCATCCTTAGGATCCCTGCTACAGTGCACTGGTGTGTCATGCTGACACCTCCCAACCTTCAGCCTTTTTGCAGATGCTTGACAAGTAAGGCCTACACATGTGTCAGTTTGTAGTGTCCCATACACTGAACACCACATGTTACAGGCTAGTCCCAGCTAATAATGTGGACCACAGTAATACTTTATGCCAGAGTGTAAATCTGCAACAGTTGCCATTGTCCTACAGGTATATAGACTGGTGTTGCACTGTATACAGGTGTTGTTCCAAACATGTCCCTACTGTAGGCCATGTCTCCCACCATTATATTACTCCCTGTGGATGCATTCCACAATGACAGGATGTTAGTTACCTTGCAAGTGTCTGACATACCCTTCCAATACCCCATCATGGTCACCACTGTGATGCCATGCATTTAACAGCAACAATATGTGCACATGTACAGCATGCATTCTGGGTAAGTGCGTTAGATGTGTGCATGGTTTATTCCATAGTCATTACATGCCCGGTGTATTGGCAAGCATCTACATAAACCATACTCACCAGCTACAGGCTGCTGCCTTGGTGGTATACTGGAGGGACCTACATAAGAGGGTGAGAGATGCAAAGTCAGTAGCTACACCTGTGGCATTGCTACAGGGTGGGTGCAGCATTACAATACATCAACAGTACATGTCCACAATAGTACCACATATACACATCTGTTTATCACTTCTATGCAGCAACAAACTATATCTATGACATGTCAGATATGCATGATCTACCTGTACAGATGCAGATGTATACACAACAGTGGTCTACTGATGTGCCCTATGGCCTTAACTACACGCTCCTCAAAAGGTGTGTGGGTAGCACCCACCTCCACAAAGGTGTCCGGCAGTTGTTGGCTATGCGGACGGGCAGGTGCCACAAGGCTGGCTAGGATCTCCTCCACATGTGTCGGAGGGGGTGGATGGCATGGACCCCCTGTTGTGAGGTGATTCCCCCAGATGGCAGCAGCACACTGACAGGCATTGTGAAGCAGGTCAGAACAATGATGCCAGACTTGCTCATAACTGCGGTTGTGCAGTCTGACATCAGGACTAGGTCGTTCCACAGGGCAGTCTGCTCCTGCTGATCATGGGTGGCCTGGCCAAACAAGACAGGGTAGTGTTGTATTAGGTGGTTTACCACAATGTTGTTCTCAGTAGCTGAGTAAGCCAGAAGCCTTCCATGGGACATCTTGCCTGAAAGACATAAAGATGGACACAGGTGTGAGCAAGTCATGCAGCAAGGTTACCACAGTTCTTAATACACATCACTGTCACCCCCCCAACATATTAGCGACAACAAACTGTACACACAACTCAATAGGTATGGCTACAGCTTACCTACCAGTGGGGCAGATATTGTATTGTACCACACTTTGTGCACTGTGTTTGTAGCCATGTTCCATGTGTGGACACTATCATTGCTGGCCTGTTACAGACTATTCACCTGCATGCCATTGTCAGGGCCACTATGGTTCCATATGGTTAATGGCACAGCATGATGCTTCAGAGATTATCCACGTGCAACTAACAATGGGCAGAACTGCAATTGTCCCAGGACCCCAATTCCTCATTTCTGGAAACACTGGGAAACATAAAGGTCCTACCAAACACCCTGATATTGGGTGATTTCAATTACCTAAACATTAACTGGGAGAACTACTCAAGTACTAACTCCCTTGCCCAACATTTCCTAGAATTTATAAACTCAAACACCCTAGATCAACTGGTCAACACCCCCACCAGAGGTGACAACATATTGGACCTGGTCATCACCAACATGGGCGACTGGTGTTCCACACTGGAGGTCAACCCCTCGCTGGCTAGATCTGACAATAAACTAATCACTCTGGATATCCACATTCCGCCCCCACCCCCGGTCAAAGAAACCATTGTGAAAAACTTTTCAAAAGCAAGAGCAAGGGAATGTAATTTGTCTGAAGAAGTGCAGATGTTGGACTTGCACAAACGCGCTTACAGTAATAATAAAAATGTAGAGGGAATTTTCACTACAAGCTGGGTTTTTTGTGTTTAAAAAGTTTTTGTTTATTGTTTATTCATTACAAGTTTTTGTTGGGCAGCATTGTTGGTGAAATGCCCCAACCACTATTTTCCCAAGAGGAAGTTGGATTAACTGCTTCCTCCACAGGATTAATTTCTACAGGATCTGTTAATACAAGTAATGGCACTCTATCATTAACAAGTCTGTCGGAGAATTGACAATATTAGTTCAATGCCTTTTGGAGCGAGTTGATGGGTTAACTAAGAGGCTGGAAGAGGGGAATCCCTGTCCGGTGAATGAAATGCCGAATACGGCTGGTATCAGTGTGATGTCTACAAGGGTAAGCAGAAACTCTTCCACTTATGCTTCAGTTTCTGCTTTACCCAATGACAATGCTGAAAATAGACCAAATAGTAACTCAAGTCCAAGGGCTATGTTGAATCAAAATGAAAGTAATAGAGATGTACATGGTAATAGTTATGGCTCACAACAACCGTTATTGATTGACTATTTAAAAGTACCACAATTTTTTGTTGCAAGCAGGAATGACTTGCGTGGTAATGGGTTACAAGAAAATATTAACAATGTATCCATTAACAGTATTGTTAATAGTTGAAACTATTTGACCAAAAGCTGCTAAAATGTCGATAGCTTATTTCCAAGAATGCCTTATGAAGAAAATTGTTCCAAAAGGTTTAAGACGATGGCGTTACCCCGTAGGGTTAATAAACAAATCTTCATTCCACTGGGAATTGATAGCTCTTTTTGATCAGCAGGGCTTCGATTTTTTGGATCTACTCATAAAAAACTATAAAGTATAAACACAACTGTTGCAGAGTGAATTAGAGACCCTAGAGCATGACATAACAAATGATATAGACTTTGGCCATTATAAATACGACTATATCCAAATTTTTTCAAGTATAGATCAAGCAATGAAGAGGTCAGTGGAAATAAAAAAGAAAAAGATTATAAGGGATATGAATGATTATGCAAAAGGGGTAGCTTATCCAACCCCAATCAGTTATGTAATGTGAGGGGATTCTCAAGCTAATGTAGCTATAGCAACTGAAGGAAGTGAACGCCCTCGAGATGACGACATACAACAGAGCGACGAAGAATGTGAAAGTCAAATGCCTATTCCTAGGAGAAGCGAGAGAATACTTTTTAACCAACAACAAAAGGGGTCATAATGACCAAAATGGATATGTACAGGCAAATTCAAATCAGGATTTTCATGAGCACAGGAATTATGGCAACCAGAATCAAGGACACAGGAACAGGAGCCAGAAATGCCGGAACAAGAACCAGAATCACAGGAAGAGGTAAATACTAATACTTATCAAATAATAGCAAACTCAGCAGGAGATTTTAAGGCATACAATTTCTCTTCGGTGGTTATAAACTCTGAAATGGTGGATACTTTAACAAGGGGACTTTCTTTTGCTCCAGATCGGAGGGCCGATTTGGCCAAAACCCTTATAGACCTGAAGTTATACATCAGGAAAATGAACTTAGCAGTGTTGTTTGTTAACAATGTTCCACTGAATAATAATTTAAGAGTTTCTAGTACCTTTAATCCACCTATACACGAAACTCTTTTAACATTTGAACATATATGTGAGATGGACATTAGAAATGTTTTAAGTAAAAAACATTCATATAATTTTGTCAAAAGATGAATTTGATTTTCTTAAAATGTTAAAAGTATGTAGAGTAAGGATCATGAAGCCAGATAAAGGCGGTGGTGTGATCTTTATGAATGAAGACAATTATACTAATAGAATGTTCAATATACTTCAGTGTGATAGATATAAAAAAGTAAGCATCAATGAAATGAATATTGCATATAAACGTGTAAAAGATGTGCTAAATGACCTCTTGTTAGAGAATAGCATAGATGTGAGTATGAACTATGCGACCACCATTAACACCAGTACTGTTTGGTTCGCCGAAAATTCATAAAAATTTGGCAGATCCATCTTTCAAGCCAATAGTAGATGGTAGGAAATCTATAACATATGATTGTGCAAAATTTATAGATAGCAAACTCAAAACCATTATTAGTAAGGAACCACAAATATGTAAAGATTCGTGGGATTTTTTGAAGAACATGAATGGTCTGGATTTTAGTAGTGATTTTAACTTCCTCACTGTGGATATAATAGATTTATACACAGTTATTCCTCAAAAAACAGGTCTTGAATGGGTAAGGGAATTGCTTATTGCACATAAGGTGGAACATGACGAAATTAATTTGATTGAAACTTTATTGGATGTTGTTCTGAGTAATAATTTTATGTTGTTTGATAAGCAACTCTACCTGCAAAAAACAGGGGTGGCTATGGGGTCCCCCTGTGGGGGAACCTTTGCCAACTGTGTAATGGCGTTTTGGGAAAGAAAGTTTTTGTTTAATAATGGTATGTTTAAGGAAAATGTGGCCTGGTACACTAGGTACCAGGATGATATGTTCTTTATATGGAAAGGCACAAAGGATTCTGCCATTGAATTTATATCTAGCATTTCTGAATATACACAGTTCCTAAGGTTTACATATCAATTTGATTGTGATACTATTAATTTCTTGGATGTGAGACTTACCAAAGATAGGAATTTTAATAGGTATAAAGCTACAATATTTAGAAAGCCTACCTATTCTAATGTATTTTTACATTATAGCAGCAGCTACCCCTACTTTTAAAGAACAGTGGTGGTAAAAGGCCAGTTAGTAAGGGCATCTAGGATGGTTTCCTCTGAGGATGATTTCCTACAAGAATGTAATAATCTGAAAGGAATGTTTGTCTAGAGAGGTTATCCCCTAGTATTGTTTGAGCAGATTTGGGAGGAAGTAAAAATGAAAAGAGAAAATGGACACTTCCAACCCATTCTAAGTAAAGGATTCTTAGAGCAAGGGGATACACTGAGGACAAACCAAGTAGTTATGCCTACTCAACAAGTTAAAATTAGCTATATAACCACTTTCTCTATAGATTCAGATACAATTAGATGATTTTGCATAAGAACTGGTCCTTGTTACAGGAAGATTCAAATATCTGGAAGAAGGTAGGGACTAGTCCTTATGTAGTGTATAGGAGATGCTTTAATTTGAAAGCAATGCTTGAATATAAGAATACGACCAGGGCTACATATAATGGAGGGGCTATAAAAATATGGAAGATGTCAGCAGCGTCAATACATACATGTAGGGAGTAGATTTACCATAAAAGAAAAAGATTATAATATTTATGGTAAATTTAATTGTGACACAGCATGTGTGGTATATATGGCTACATGTCAGCTATGTCCTAGTTATTATGTTGGAAAGACAGAGCGAGCCTTGAAGCAAAGAGTGTATGAACACCAATATCACATTAGTAAGGGTACCACTACAAATGCCTTAGCTAGACATATTCTGGAACATCCAGCGCATAAATTTAAATATGTTGTTGTTGAACACATAGATAAGAATATTAGGGGTGGCCCTTGGCAGCTTACCCTAGAAGAAAGAGAGCTTATATGGCAAATTAATACTAATGCCTATATATATCCAGGTCTAAATTAATATAGCTGTATTAAATGTATTTTAAAACTCAAAGCCTTGGACAGGTGAGCTCACATTAGATAAAGTAGTATTGATACATAAGTATAAATATAAATTTAATTGCTATGAATAATTCAGAAATAGCTGATCTTTAGTTGTGAAGCTAAAAAATGCAAATAAATGTATTTATTTTAATGAATTTCATCTAAAGAAAAATCATGCAATATAAAAATGTGTATTTTGTGTGTGTGTATATATATATATATATATATATATATATATAAATATATATACATATATATATATATATATATATATATATATATATATATATATGGTCGACAGTTCATTTGACCGACATTCATTTGGTCGACAATTCATTTGATCGATAAGCAGTTTTATGTGGGGGGCAAAGCCCCCCACACCCCCCTAACTATATATATCATCTCCAGGGTCGCACAACATTGGGGAGGGGGGCAAATCTGCCTGTCGACCATATGAATTGTCGACCAAATAAATGTCGATCAAATGAACTGTCGACCATGTGAAGGGGACCCATATATATATATATATATATATATATATATATATATATATATATATATATATATATATATATATATATATATATATATATATATATATATAAATTATTTTAAAATATGAAGGTTATTTAATAGTACTCTTGGAAATGTGGATTTAATATATTTCTATGAAGGTTATTTAATAGTACTCTTGGAAATGTGGATTTAATATATTTCTAAAGTGTATATAATTGAGTGTGTATATATGTGTATTTTTAATGTAATATTTAAATGTATTTTAAATATGGTTTTGATAGAGTATGTCTTTAAGTACCTGTTTTTGAATTTAACTTTAAAGCTTTAAGTTATACTAATTAATTGCTTGATTAATGACATTATGATTGTATATAAAGGGATGGGCTTTGGGAATTTAATTTGTCTGAAGAAGTGCAGGCAATGGACTTGCACGAAAGCACTTACAGTAATAATAAAAGTGTAGAGGGAATTTTCACTGCAAGCTGTCTTTTTTGTGTTTAAAAAGTTTTTGTTTGAGTTTATTCGTTACAAGTCATTGCATGATGAACACGGTCATCCTGATTATGACAGAACTATGGGTCTGGTACAAGACAGGATCTACTGGCCATGCATGAAGCAAGATGTTGAGGATTATTGTCATACATGTCTTCATTCCATTAGACAGGTTCTACTGGCCATACATGAAGCAAGATGATGAGGATTATTTTCGTACATGTCTTTGTTCCATTAGACAGGTTCTACTGGCCATGCATGAAGCAAGATGTTGAGGATTATTGTTGTACATGTCTTCATTCCATTAGACAGGTTCTAATGGTCATGCATGAAGCAAGATGTTGAGGATTATTGTCGTACATGTCTTCATTCCATTAGACAGGTTCTACTGACCATGCATGAAGCAAGATGTTGAGGATTATTGTCATACATGTCTTCGTTCCATTAGACAGATTTTACTGGCCATGCATGAAGCAAGATGTTGAGGATTACTGTCGTACATGTCTTCATTCCATTAGACAGGTTCTACTGGCCATGCATGAAGCAAGATGTTGAGGATTATTGTTGTACATGTCTTCATTCCATTAGACAGGTTCTACTGGCCATGCATGAAGCAAGATGTTGAGGATTATTGTCGTACATGTCTTCATTCCATTAGACAGGTTCTACTGGCCATGCATGAAGCAAGATGTTGAGGATTATTGTCGTACATGTCTTCGTTCCATTAGACAGGTTCTACTGGCCATGCATGAAGCAAGATGTTGAGGATTATTGTTGTACATGTCTTCATTCCATTAGACAGGTTCTACTGGCCATGCATGAAGCAAGATGTTGAGGATTATTGTTGTACATGTCTTCATTCCATTAGACAGGTTCTACTGGCCATGCATGAAGCAAGATCTTGAGGATTATTGTCGTGCATGTCTTCATTCCATTAGACAGGTTCTACTGGCCATGCATGAAGCAAGATGTTGAGGATTATTGTTGTACATGTCTTCATTCCATTAGACAGGTTCTACTGGCCATGCATGAAGCAAGATGTTGAGGATTATTGTTGTACATGTCTTCATTCCATTAGACAGGTTCTACTGGCCATGCATGAAGCAAGATGTTGAGGATTATTGTCGTACATGTCTTTGTTCCATTAGACAGGTTCTACTGGCCATGCATGAAGCAAGATGTTGAGGATTATTGTTGTACATGTCTTCATTCCATTAGACAGGTTCTACTGGCCATGCATGAAGCAAGATGTTGAGGATTATTGTCGTACATGTCTTCGTTCCATTAGACAGGTTCTACTGGCTATGCATGAAGCAAGATGTTGAGGATTATTGTCGTACATGTCTTCGTTCCATTAGACAGGTTCTACTGGCCATGCATGAAGCAAGATGTTGAGGATTATTGTTGTACATATCTTCGTTCCATTAGACAGGTTCTACTGGCCATGCATGAAGTAAGATGTTGAGGATTAATGTCGTACATGTCTTCGTTCCATTAGACAGGTTCTACTGGCCATGCATGAAGCAAGATGTTGAGGATTATTGTTGTACATGTCTTCATTCCATTAGACAGGTTCTACTGGCCATGCATGAAGCAAGATGTTGAGGATTATTGTCGTACATGTCTTCGTTCCATTAGACAGGTTCTACTGGCCATGCATGAAGCAAGATGTTGAGGATTATTGTCGTACATGTCTTCATTCCATTAGACAGGTTCTACTGGCCATGCATGAAGCAAGATGTTGAGGATTATTGTCGTACATGTCTTCATTCCATTAAACAGGTTCTACTGGCCATGCATGAAGCAAGATGTTGAGGACTACTGTCGTACATGTCTTCGTTCCATTAGACAGGTTCTACTGGTCATGCATGAAGCAAGATGTTGAGGATTATTGTCGTACATGTCTTCGTTCCATTAGACAGGTTCTACTGGCCATGCATGAAGCAAGATGTTGAGGATTATTGTCGTACATGTCTTTGTTGCATTCAGGGAAAGACTCTGCTGACCAAAGCTGCCTCATTGGGTCAAATGAAAAGTAGTGGACCCCTGGAACTGGTCTGTATAGATTTTCTGTGCATTGAACCGGATGAAGGTGGGATCAGTAATGTGCTGGTGGTGACAGACCACTATACCCAATACGCTCAAGCATTTCCCACTCGTGATCAGAAAGCTATTACAGTGGCAAAACTACTAGTTGAGAAGTTCTTTATACACTATGGTCTGCCAAAAAGGATACACTCTGATCAAGGACATGATTTTGAGAGCAAGCTTGTCCATGTACTACTCACTCTGCTGGGAGTCCAAAAAAGCCACAGCACTCCTTATCATCCTCAAGGGGATCCTCAGCCTGAGCATTTCAACAGAACTTTACTAGACATGTTTGGGACACTATCTGCTGAGAAGAAGAGTCAATGGAGTAGACATGTAGCCACAGTGGTGCATGCTTACAACAGTACTAAAAATGATGCTACAGGATTCTTGCCTTACTTCCTAATGTTTGGAACAGAAGCTCGTCTTCCTGTTGATGTCACCTTTGGAATCACAGCTGATGCTACACCAGTGCAATCTCATGGCAGTTATGTGGAGAGACTCAAGAAGAACCTCAGACAGGCTTATGACCTTGCTGAAAAATCAACAGGACAAAGACATCAGCGAAACAAGGCTCACTATGACAAAAAAGTAAAGATGCATGACTTGCAGCCAAGGGACAGAGTTCTTTTGAGAAATTTGGGACTACAAGGAAAGCATAAACTAGCTGACCACTGGGGATCTGAGATTTACATAATTTGTTCTCAGCTACCTAATATCCCTGTCTCCCAAGTTTGCCCTTAGGGGAAAGAAGGACCCATAAAAACCTGGCACCGAAACAACTTAATGCCTTTGGCAAAATCAGTGAGACTCATGAATCTGGAACCCAGAATGGCTCAGTGGAAGCCTAACTCAAGGCAATCCAGAAGGCTAAGGCAGAGAGGAACTATCCTCTCCAATATTCAAGAGCCTATGCTTCCTTCTGCTGAAGGAGAGGAGGACAGTAATGATGACTGGGGTTTCAGTGGGCTTTTTTATGAGGATGTTCAAGACCCTGTGGGCTTTAATCTCAATGTAAATGCACCAGAATTCGTTCCTTGTCATTTTGAGCAGCCCAGACCTAACAATAGACTAAGCAATGTTTCTGTGCCTCTTGCAGAACCTGATACTGATGGAGGCCCTGCTATGCAAACATCAGAAAATAGTGCTGAGGATAGTCATACTGTTATGGAAAATGAAAGTGAAGTTATACAAGAGGAGATCTTAGAAGTAGACAATATGCCTACTGAAGAACTAAACATTGAATGTGATGTGAGTGACAAACCTTCTGAGCAAAATTCCTTAGCTGTCTCTTCAGAACCAAAACTGCAGAGACTGATTCGGCCCCCACAGAGACTTACCTATAAGAGTTTGGGACATAGTACACAGGAACCTGTGACCACAGCTCATCGGAGGGTCAGCGCTCATAATCCCTATGCCTCCTACTCCAGTGGTGACACCCCATCCCAAGTTAAGCATAAGACTGATTACCCTTGGTGGAATGTACCTTTTGAATGCAGAAATATTGTTCAGTTGATGGTGCATTTATGTTTGTAAATATTTTCTGCTTTTCAAGTGGGGGGAGAGTGTAGCTCCCACTGTATTTCATTGTAGAAGTAATAGACTGTAGTTTGCCATTACATGACAAGGTGGAGCTCCTTTTTAGGAATATAAAAGACAATTTCGAAAGTGAGAGAAGAGACTGGAACACTAGCTGAAGGAGGGAAGACTGAAACATGCAGCTGAAGGAAAAGGGCCTTGCAGCATGACTGGATTTTCTTTTCTAGTGCTTTGGGACAGGGAAGTGAAGTAGCAGATTGTGTCTGTCTCTGTCTGAAGTCCTCGATGATGGTATTTTGTGGAATCAGGAGAGAAGTCTGAAACCAGTAGCTCCACACCTGCTATGATTCAGCAAGAAAAGGAGTTCCCTTGGGCCTAATACCAAGAAGCCATAGATGATTACCAGAATTCTGGTAGGTGATTTTCTACTTTTCACATCAGATAAACCACAGCGCCTGGTCACTAGGATATTCTCGACAGAGTGATGAGAGGCTCTGGCCGTCATTTTATATTTTTATAAGATTGTGGTCCCCCCCAAATGCTTTGTGGATTACAAATAACTGGGATCCATATGAGCTCCAACTTGGGCCCCATCATGCCAGCAGCAAGACTGTAAATAGTCACTGGCCACTGAACAGGGTATATTAAAATGTTTCATAGTTGGTCTGTTTAGAGTTGATCAAGGGGGTAGAGGTTGTTAGTACTGCTGAATGACATTGCATTCTCTCATATTTGTATTGTTACATTATAAATCCTCATTGTTCAATGACATTGCATTTTCTCATATCTGTATTGCTGTATTATAGGTTCATAGGTTCATAGATTAGTACTAAGCTAACTGCCCTTGCAAGCCATTTTAAGCCTAGCCAATTGTCCCTTGAGAGACTCAAACCCTGCACCTTGTGTTTGCAAGGCAAACACCTTAACCATTAGGCTACCCTCCCCACCTCTTTTATTGCTTAATGACATTGCATTTTTCCCGTGTTTGTATTGCTGCATTATAAAGCTTTACTGCTCATTGATATTGCCCTCTTTGTGCATGTTTGAATGTCAAGACCTTCTTCTGTTGAGTCCTGGGGAAGAGGGTGAATGTATGTTTTCATTGCATGCATATCTCACCTTGCTTTATTGCTAACTGGTGGACTGTTTGTAATAATTTGTTTATGGTTGTGCTATTGCCTTTTTAAACTAGATGGGTCACCTAGAATAAAATCTGTCCCTCTTGCCACCTTGGTGTGTTGGGCCTATAGGAGTGTCACCAGAGTCAGGTAAGAAGGAACCCATATCTCTTCAGCTACACCTGTGGGTGCACTACATTTATAAATGGGTAAGACAGATATCCCTTCCCCTGTAGACATGCACAAACTGGCAGCGTTTTTTTTTCCTTTATTGATTCATTTGAATGTTATTTTACCTAAAATGAAGCATCTAAGGGATTTTTTAAACCAATCAAAGCTTTAATTGATTTAGGACTGTATATACTCAGGTTAAATGAAGGAGTCATAAAATATTTTTCAAACTATTAATTCTGAACTATTAAAGCAGCAATATCTATAGGTAAGGAAAAATGTCACATATTCTTTCAGAATGAGTTTGATTTTTGTATTTTACGTCTTGACTATAATATTCTCTCAATATCCTTTTTTTTTTCATTGTATGGTATGCAATAAAAGAGTGTCCCATTTGTCAAGACTTAGTCTAGGCGTATTTTGTAATATGCAGAGCCTTTTGATAATATTTTGCATAGTGACAGTAGTTAACTAATGCAGAGCCAATTTTTACTCTTCAAAAATAACATTTACACAATAAATGTATTCTATAAATATATTAAAAAAAGACATTTATATACATCCATATACACTTTTTCTATGAGAGAGCTACATTTATTAGAATGCAAATTGCCCATAAAGTCCAAGGTAGATTCCCTAAAGTAACAGCTTCCAGAATGCCTTAACATTGTTTGGCAAAATCACAGTTGTGCAAGCCAGGTTTCACCCTTGATGGTTATTTTTCCTCAATGTTATGTAACCGTGGATATATATATATATATATATATATATATATATATATATATATATATATATATATATATATATACATACATACATACATATTATTAGGGGATGTGCCTTACAAGGTTCTCCCATATTGAGTCATCCTTCATATAAGGAGTGCAGGGGTCCTGACATTGACAAAAAGCTTTTAATGACTTTTCTGTGAACATTAAGTGGGTGTCTGTGTTTGAGCAGCTTGCTTTCATTAGTATGTAAACTGTCTGAGTAATTTTCAGTTTTCATAATGAATCTGTATTATATTTAATTCAGACACTGTTCACTGGAACATGTGTCATTTCTCTATATGACTGTACTGGGCTATAAAGGTGCTTGAGCAGATGGAATGAAGATATCGAATTGCTACAAGGGCACACCCTTTAGAAAGAATGTTCTTCCCTTTGTGCAATCCAAGGCCATCAGCTGAGAGAGTGTGCCCACATCAGGCAGGACATATTTTTTTGTGCTCACATGTTGCCACAGTGGCACAATGGCAGGATATCTACCTAGGATACAGACTACCTGGGTTCAGTAAGTGAGACCAGGTTTGGATTCCCCAAGGATGACTCACATCCCCTGGATGGAGGGCAGAAGCCAGAGGCATTACTGCTTCCACATATGGATATGATGGCTGCAAGTTCTGTATCTGTATTTAAAACATCTGTTTATGTCCCTGTATGTGGCTCCACACTGTGGAAGGAATCATAGTGGCAACAGAAGTGGGGACATATGAAGATATTGATGGCATCTGAGGGGTAAAGAGTGCTGTAGTGATGGGAGGGTTGTCTGGAGCAGCTGCCTATCAGTCTTTCTCTGCATTAAAAAACTGTTTTATGTAAGCACCAGACTTGCTTTTCTTTCTTCATTTTATAAACAAAATGGCTCCATTATTCAGTCAGCAAAGTAAGAAGTAAATCAGAGAACTGATAACATGTAAGAGAACTACAGCATAATGTGCGTCATATTCTGGGATTCAGTCCTGATTTCCAATCTATATGGAGATTGTATGTTTTCACTGTGTCTGTATTGGGTTTCTCTGGGTAAGCTGGTTTCAAAGGTTTACAGGTAAGTACTAGGATAGCTGCCTTGTGGGTATTTTAAGACTAGCCAGTTTCCCTTTTGGTGCTTGAATTAACCTATCTCATTTGATGCTAGGTTGCCTTTATCCATCCCATGGTCGATAATTATGTATTACCCCTAGTGATAATAACTGGGATCATACCATGTATAATCTGAGGGGACCCATGCATGGGATAAAACATTTAGGAGCTGCCTCTGTCCATTAGGATTACAAGAGGCAGTCCTGGGGTAAATTTCTTCCAATCCATACAGTCAAGTTGCATTTGAATATGGACAGAGATGAGTTTTATTTTACGCAGACAGGGAGCCTGTACCACACAGCGGTATCGTCTGTGAGATATACCTGTTCCTCCAGACCATTCTTTTGATACTACAGAAGAGGTTTAGATCAGACATAGGTCACCTCTTAGAAGTCTACAGGATAATGAATATAGTGACAGAGCCTTGAGTCGGTTCATGTGCGACATATTGTTTAGGCCTTGAATCATTTTAGTAAGATATGTCTGTGGGTGTTCCAGTTGTTGCATATGTCTGGACAGTCAGATGTCAAAGGGGGAATTATAGTCAATGACTGACCTAATGAAGGCAGCGTAAAGGGTGTTAGTGACATCCAAAGATCTAGACACAATCCCTTTGTTTATAAGCTATGCTATACAGAAGACCTTTTGTATGAAAATCAACACATTTTGATCAAAAGTTAGGTTACTGTCCACATAACTTCCCAAATCCCAAACAATTGAGTCAACTCTTATGGGTCTGTTGTCAGTGTGGTAGTTACCCAGGGTAGATGACTTCACAAATGACACAATAATGCATTTTAACACCAGTTATTGATGTGGGACAAACCTTCCTGCAGGATGGCTAAGTAATTTTGGGATTCAATGACTGTTCCTAGCTTACTGTCATCTGCAAACCTAGTCAGCCAGAGCCCTTTGGTTTTCTCCTAACACTAAATTGTCTATTAATTGTATTTGTCCTTATTACCCTTGTCAGGGCTAAAAGGGTCTATGTACTAGCTTAGTTACCTGGTAAGTTATAAAATAAAGTAATATCTGGAAAGTGCTTTAAATACAATCCTTTCTAGCATTTCTTTCTAGAAAATGAAACAACGGAACACCCGAGAACCTAGTCTGGAATTAGAACATTAATAATTTTCTTTTTTTTTTCAAAGAATTTTATTAAATAATTATTAAAATGAACACATATTTCCATGAAATTATAACATTTTTTCTTTAAAGTTAAAATACAAGAAAATAAAAAAAAAAAACCTTCTAATATATAAACCAATGTAACTAAACTATGTACAAAGACGTTCATCATGCAAATAAAAACATTCTTAATGTAGCTGTAGGATTAATAAAAATCATCTGTTTACATAAATTAATAAACTATTTTTCTATAAGTTCATAGATGATATTCCATGAATTATATAATGTAGTATTCCTATATGATCTAGATAAGTTAATATTTCCAAATTACACATTTCAAGGAGTAGATTTTTAAATTCCAAAAATGTAAGTGCTGTACTAGATTTCCAATTCTTAGTGATTGTTTTTCTAGCTATAGATAGTATAGACCAAACCAAAGGGTACGTATTCTCTTTTACACAATCAGGAACAGGAGTATTAAATAAAACAAGTGATTTAGATATAAAGAATTTATCAGTAAAAATTGTTTGCAACAAATTATTGATATCATCCCAAACTTTTCTTAAATATATGCAATTATAAAACATATGAGACCAGTCAGCATTCAATTCAATATTACATCTCCAACATGTTATATTCTTTTTAGAAAATATACTTATATTATGAGGAGTGATAAATGATCTATTTAAAAATCTCCATGTGAATAATTTCCATTTTAAAGAAGAAGTAGCCATACTTGCTGATTGTAAAATATTCAATTTGTCTTTCTCAGAAGGGGGATTATTATTAATTAAAGAAAAATATTTCCAATAATTATCTGAATGTGTTTCTAAATCACATTTAATTGCCCTATAAATGTTTGATAACTTGTTATTAGCAGGAGATTTATGCAAAACTGATAAAATCATATATTGTATTAGCTTGGGAATTTTTTTCCTAATTATAGGAGACATAGAATCCAATTTATTTAATACATATTGTCCAGCTTCTTGAAGCTCTAACCATAAACAATAATCAAGTCTATACTCTTCCAAGAGTAAACTATAAGGTTTTATCTCATTATTTATCATCATTTGGTGCCAAAATGTTAAATGCTTTTGCTGAAATATAGATGCAGGGAGTAGAGTTGGTAAAGGTGGATGTGTTTAAGTACTTGGGATCAACAGTTCAGAGTAATGGTGAATGTGGAAGAGAGGTAAGGAAGAGAGTACAGGCAGGGTGGAATGGGTGGAGAAGAGTGTCAGGAGTGATTTGTGACAGACGAGTACCAGTAAGAGTGAAAGGGAAGGTCTACAAGACAGTAGTGAGACCAGCTATGTTATATGGGCTGGAGACAGTGGCATTGACAAAAAGGCAGGAGTCAGAGCTGGATGTGGCAGAGTTTTAAAGATGTTAAGATTTGCACTCGGTGTGACTAGGATGAATAGGATTAGGAATCAGTATATTAGAGGGTCAGCTCATGTTGGACAGTTTGGAGACAAAGCAAGAGAGACGAGATTGCATTGGTTTGGACATGTGCTGAGGAGGGATGATGGGCATATTGGGAAAAAGATGCTAAGGATGGAGCTGCCAGGTAAGAGGAAAAGAGGAAGGCCTAAGATAAGGTTTATGGACTTGGTGCGAGAGGACATACAGGCGGTTGGTGTGACAGTGCAAGATGCAGAGGATAGGAAGAAATGGAAAGAAATGATCCGCTGTGGTGACCCCTAACAGGAAAAGCCGAAAGATGATGATGATAGACATTTTTGTATAATCTGAAGAGAAAATAGATCTGTGTGTGCAGGCTATAGGTATAGGGAAGAGTAAAAAAAGCCAATCCTTATATATATTATATTTAAATATAAATTTTTTAAATGATTTTAAAAGAAAACCTATATACTTAGAGTTAAAACTCAGATAAGAAAATTTAGAAATATAATCTTTTAACCTCCAAATAAATGGATTATTCATTATATTTAGCTTATAAGAACTGTTTATATCTTTGGTATTTTGTGACAATACCTCTATAAATTCTTTCCACTTAGCAGTGTATTCCACATCAATGAGCTGTGAGATTGTATTGAATACTGATGAAATTGAATACATTTCTAAATTTGGTAAGGCTATACCCCCATTATTCCAATTATACATATGGTATGTTCATAGGTTCATAGGTTCATACTAGGCTATCTGCCCTGAGGGCATTTATAAGCCTAGCCAGAATGTGTTTGGCTTTCGCCACCCATTTTAAATTTATTTTGCTATGCCCTTTTTAGAGGTTAGTATACTGTGCCTCTGTCTAACAGTGACACAGAAGTGATACCCGGGGTAAACCTACGATCTCCCATCCACTCATCAAGATTCCTCTTGAAGAGAGTCAATGAGGGACTCTGTTTAACCTGGACTGGGATTTTATTCCAGAGTGAAGGGAGCCTCTGGGTTATGAATCTGTCCCTCCAGCATGTCCTATTTATTTCAGTGCTGAGGTTCAAGTCTCTCGAGCGCATAGCTCGATGGGATTTGGATTTTCTGAGGTGCAGCATGTCCATTAATTCTGGGTTGGACATGGCTTTATACATCGGGCACAGATCGCCTCTGAACAGGCAGTATGCCACTGAGTAGAGCTGGAGTTTCTTTAACTGGGCAGCATATGGCATCTGTTTGAGCCCTTTGATCCTCTTGGTGAGGTACTTTTGGGGTCTTTCTAGTTGCTGCAGGTGTCTGGTAAGGTACATCCCAAAAGGGCAGTGTACTCAATTATGGGCCTGATGAGGGATGAGTAAAGAGGCACGATGACCTCCCCTGATCTAGATGTGAATCCCTTCATGATTAGGTGGGCTATATAAAATGTTTTTCTAACCACTTTGGCCACGTGGTTGTCAAATGAGAGATTGCTATCAACTTGGGTCCCCAGGTCCCTAATTACTTCTTCTGTACTTAATGGATTACCACCTATGTGGTAATTTGTGGGCACTTTGTTTTGCCAAAGGGATGACTATACACTTTTGGCATTTAGCTTGAGGCCATGGCTCTGGCACCAGTTGTCTGTTTCTATGAGGCCCTTTTGGAGGATGCTTGTGTTGGCTGGAGAGTCGATTATGGCGCCCAGTTTGCAGTCATCTGCAAACTTAGTCAGCCACAGTCCTTCCGTGTTGGCCTGTACCTCTGAGAAATATATACACTGAACAAGAGAGGTCCCAGGACTGAGCCTTGTGGGACACCACTTGTAACTGGTTTGGAGTCTGACATGGCTCCAGCAATTCTAACCATGTGGGTTCTGTCCTTGAGCCAGTTTGCAATCCATCTAGTGACATAAGGGTTTATATTTAAGCTGGTGAGCTTATCTATAATGCCCGAGTGGGGTATTGTATCGAAGGCTTTTGCGAGGTCCAGGTAGGCTGTGTGGACCACCTTCCCCTTGGCAATGGCCTTGGTGACTGTTTCAAAGAAATCAACCAGGTTTAAGAGGCAGGATCTGCCCTTAACAAAGCCGAACTGTGTAGGATCCAGTGTCTGTAGGTCCCCAATATCTTTATTTATGAGGTCCATGATGATCCTTTCCATAGCTTTGCAGACCAAGCTAGTCAGGCTTATGGGGCGATAGTTTCCAGGATCCATTGAGGCACCACCTTTATGGAGAGGGACCACTGTTGCTGTACGCCACTCTTTGGGCACATATCCTGCAGTAAGGCTGAGATTGAACAGTAGTTTTATGTTTGGGTTTAGCTCTTCTTGGAGTTCATGTAGGACGCAGCCGGGACAGCGTCTGGTCCCATTGATGCTGTGTTTTTGCTTTGGAGAGGGTGGCTCTTACCTGAGCATCTGAGATGTCAGGGGGGCAGCACTCTGCTGGGATAGATATTTGCCCTTTTGGTGGGGGGGGGAGTTTGTGCTGGACCTGTCAGCTAGGATGTTGGCAATGTCTGTGGGTTCAGTGTATTTTTCTCATTTTGGACGTATTCTGAGCATATCTGGGAATTACCACCCAGGTTCCTAACATAACTAAAGAAAGCTTTGTGATTATCCTTAGTGTCCTGTGCAATTTTTCTCTCGAAGCTGGCCTTAGACAATTTTATGAGTGCCTGTAGTTTTTTGCTAATACTGATCAGTGATGCCTTCCCTTTTTGGGATTTTGCTCTATCATTTAGTAGCTTCCTCCTTCTATTGTATAGTTTGTTTATGGCTGGGGTCCACCAGACAGGACGTCTGCCTTTGGAGGACTGGGTCTTGGTTTTATTTGGGATTGCATGATCCATGCATTCCTGAAGGTGTTCATAGAATGCGTTTATAAAGGATTCTGCGGTCTGGGTCATATTTTCCACAGGCCCGGGGGCTTTGAAGGATTCCACCTCGGTTTTGAGGAGTGTGAAATTTGCTTTAGAGAAGTTTTTCACTGTGGTTTTCTGGGCAGGGGGTGGGGTCAGGATGTGAATATCTAGTGAGATTAGTTTATGGTCTGATCTTACCAGTGAGGGATACACTTCTGGTCTGGAGCATAGAGTCCCCATGTTGGTGATGATCAGGTCCAGTATGTTTTCCCTCTTGTTCGAGTGGTAACAAGTTGTTCCATAGCATTTGAGTTTATAAATTCTAGGAACCTTTGGGCTAGGTGTTAGAGCTAGAGTAATGCTCCCAGTCTATGTTTGGGTAGTTGAAGTCGCCCAATATAATGGTGTTTGGAGAGACCTTCATATTTTCCAGTGTTCTCAGGAAGGCCAAGTGGGGTTCCTGGGTTTGGGAGGGTGGTCTGTAGCAGGCTATAAACTGGAAGGCAGTTTTACCCACTGTTAGTTGCACATGGATAGTCTCTAATGCTTCGTGCTTTGCCACCAACCTGGAGGTGTGGGTATCTTTGATGAATATCGATACTCCCCCTCCTTTTGTGGTTCGGTTCAAGTTTTGGGGCTGAAAAGCATGGTATGAGGTATAACCTGGTAGTGCTGGGGTGCTCTCGGGAGCCCTGAACCAGGTTTCTGTTACTGCACAGATATCAATGTTCTCCATGCTAAGGAGAGTTTCGAGTGCGTGCATATTGAGGTTTAGACTTCTGGCGTTGAGTAGCATTACTCTTAGTTTCTTATCCCTTGTGATACCTATGGAGGTGGGTTTGTCTTTTGAGCCTTGCCTAAAAAGGCACTATGGGGGTAGCAAGAGCCTTTGCCAATATCCGAAAGCCCAGGGGTGACAGGTGCAAGCCGTCCCTAGCGAAGCATCGTGGCTTGTCGAGCATATCATCCCAAGCTGATAGGCATTGGATCCCCTTTGAATGACACCAGTACTTAAGCCAGTTGTTGAAATTGATCATCTTGTCTTCATATTGTGGCATCATTCTTGGTGAGGGTAAGATGCTACTCAAGGTCAGGGTCATACCAGCCTGGGCTACATGCTCAGCGAGCTCCTCTATGTCTCTTTTCATGTAGTCCAGGGAGGTACATCTCTGGTCATTCACACCAGCATGGACAATGACTGAGTCATATTTGTACTTGCCTTGGAGTGACCTGAGTGCTTGTGTTATGTGGCAGATCCTAGTGCCCGACAGGCTGCTCACCGTGACCCTCTCCTTGTTCAGCCTGGTGAGCGGGACGTCAGTGTGCCTGACGATAGAGTCACCTATTACAAGTGTATCAGGTGTGTTGTTTAGTCTTAAGGGCTGTGACTGTTTGGCACACTGGCTTTGTGAGATATATGTTGCACGTGTTAGGTTTTGGGGTAGCGGTTGCTTGGGTGTCTGCTTTGGAGGTCTCTGCTGTTTAGGCAGATCTTTATTTAGAGCCTCCAAGTGTGTTTTTGTGTGATTATGTGTTTGGTTTGCTGTCGTGGTAGGTCTGTGTGAGACTGGAATTGTAGTGAGTGTGGTTTCCTTCTCCTCCTGACTGGTTATGCCAGTAATGCAATCCTTGGCTTATTTGGTAACCACAAGCATTTCTGAATCATTGAATTAATTTTTTTAATGATTTGGTAAGAAGGAGGTATAGATAAAGATTGAATTATATATAAGATTTTGGGGAGAAGGATCATCTTTATTATTAAAAGTTTATCATCCATAGAAAAGGGTAATTTGTTCCATTTATTTATTACATTTTCTATCTGTAATAGACTTTTATTATAATTTATTTGAATGATATCTTTAATATTGTTAGTAATAATTATACCTAAAATATGCTATTTGTTGAAACTGAGCTATATATTCATTATATTCATCAGGTATATTGTATTTTTTGGAACCTGTTAAAAGAATTTGTATTTTATTATTATTAAAAGTAAGGCCGGAATTTTTTTGAAAATATTCCATGTTTTTAAAAAGTTTTTGTATAGATTCCCTTCTACTCCCAAGAGTAATCAATATGTCATCTGCAAACATTTGTATTGTAGATGATATAGTGGGGTTTAATTTGTATCCTTCAATATCTGTATCATGTCTTATTAAATTTGCCCATGGTTCCATAACTAATGAAAATAAAAGAGGGGATAAAGGACACCCTTGCTTAGTACCTTTTACTATTGGTATATTTTGAGATATACTAGTACCAATTTTAACATAAGCTTGGCTACCTTCATATAACAGAGTGATAAGATTGATAAAATTATTGGAGAAATTTAATTCCTTTAATAGAGTGACCAAATATTCCCATGTAACTGAGTCAAAAGCACAATTTATATCTAAACTAACTAGAGTTAAATTTGTTTTAAGATTTTTCACCGAATCAATTAAAGTTAATATTCTTTTAATGCTATCATATGAAGTTCTCTTTATTATAAACCCCGTTTGATCACTATCAACTAATTTGGGTAAAAGTGTTTTAAGCCTTTCTGCATAAATGGACATACATAATTTGTAATCAGTGTTTAATATGGAGATGGGTCTATAGGAGGCACACATACAGGGATCTTTGTTAAATTTTAAAATAGGAGAAATAAAAGTGTATTTCCAAGAAGGTGGAATTAAGTTTTTGTCCTGAACAAGATTAAATACTTTATAAAGCAATTTTAGAGCATTTATAGGTAGTAATTTGTAAATTTCAGGAATAATGCCGTCATTACCTGGTGCTTTATTTTGCTTTAATTTGGTAATGTGAGTTTGAAGTTCTTTGAAAGATATTTGTTTATCAATAGAAATCCCTTGTTCCTCTGAAAGTCTTGTTTTAGTATATTTATTAATAAATGTTTTTATTTCCTCTTTAGAGTTAATTTCAGTAGTTGTTTGGTTGATGTTTATAAAAAAACTCTTTAAATTCAATTAATATATTATGAATTTCCAATACCATTTTTCCTTTTTTAGGGGAAAATATTTCATTAATATGATTAAATCTATTTAATCTTTTTGTTTTATTAGCAATAATTTTTAAGGATTTAGGGTTAGAAGAAAAATTTATAAACTTGAATTTTTCTATATTGACCATAGTTTTATGTTTCAATATTTCTAGATATTTATTATTTAACATATTTATTTCTTTTCTTTTATCTGATATATCTTTATCATCCATATTACTAAGTTTTAAAGTGTCTAATTTACATTGTATATCTTGCAGCTCTTTATCCCAAGCTTTGTTTTTTTTTGGTGTACCAATTCAATATCCTACCATATAGATAAGCTTTTAGGGCATCCCATATGTAAATTTCAGATATATCATTAGCATTGTTAAATTCTAAAAAAAAATCTGTACTTCTGTAGAAATGAAATCATTAAAATATTTTAATTTTGTGATATAAGCTGGGATCTGTTTTATATGAATATTAAAACTTGGATTGACTACCTCTTCAAAAAATATAGAATTATGATCTGATAAAGGACATGAAATTACTGCTGATTTGTTTAAGGAATTTGTTAAATTATTAGAAATAAAACTCTATCTATCCTCGAGTATGAGTTATGTCTATGAGAAAAAAAAGGTGTAAAACAAAGATGTAGTATCTGCAAAATAATTTATATCTTTCAAAAAATAAGTATCTGAAAAGTCTTTTAATAATTTAGATGATGTAGATATTCTTCTCTTCCCATTAGTACTAGAGTCTTTGTAATCTAGAATACAATTGAAATCTCCTGCCAAAATAATGTTCCCTTTAGAGAATAGTACAATTTGATCTAGATGTTGTTTCACTGTGTTTATCCCTATCCCTGGGATCCAATATATGTTAATCAATGTGAAAATGTTACTGTTTATTTCTATGATGACTGCACAAAACATTCCTTTATTATCCTTATATGTATGTATCTATTATTTTAGGGAAAGGCATTATGCTGTTCCATAGGATAGCTACTCCTCTCTTTTTCTTAGTATGTTCAGAACTTACTAAAATCTTATATGTTTTAGATTCAAGTCTGAATATACCCTCTGTTATTAAGTGAGTTTCTTGTAAAAATACTAACTGGGATTTATGTAACTTAAGATATCTAGTTAAATTCCTCCTTTTATTAGGATTATTTAAACCATTAATGTTAACTGATATACCTTTTAGTGTAGTCAATGAAAATTAAATGATGTAAATATAAACATACTGATCTAAGAAATATACAAGAATATATCTAATAGGAATACTATTATGATCATTAGAACAAACATAGTGTAAGAGTATCATATTCTTAAAATTAAGGTTGTTTCCTACTACATAAGATATGAACGTCTGAAAAGTTATTAGAAAATATTTATAACATAAACATGAAACAAAATAACCAACCTGAACCCCTCTGGAGTTTAAAACTCCTAACTCGAATGACATCAGTCACTCGAATCGACCTCCTATCAAAAGCAGCATCCAATCAGCACCTGTCTAAATGTATATATTCATAACTATAAAAATAAGACTTCTCATCAATAACATAAACAATTTTTTGTATGAGCCAAATATATAGATATAATGTTGTATCAATTAGTAAACTGATGACAGCTACATCTTAGGAATAAAGTACAGAATTTTCTTACATTAGTTAGTAGGTTATTAAGAACTACTATGATCTATTAGTTCACTCTTCTTTTTAAAGTAATCACATTTGATAAGAACCTTAAAAAGAGACTATGGCATTCTTTTATTACCGAAATATGGCTAATAAAGGCTGAAGTGTGATATATAGTACTGCCATAGGTGATCAGCTAAATGGAACATAGTTGTAAATGAATCACCTAAGGGCCTTCAGTAACCACTAACATTGGCAGCTAATAAATAAGATGCTAATAAAAGTGATTTTACTAACAATCAACTAACATACTGATTGTTCTGAAAGAAATGAACACTGCATTTCTTTGCCAGAAACCAAATATAGTGATTACTCATCAAGAAGTAAAACCAACAACATCCTGCTAGTTTTTTTATAACCAAACACCCCGGTGCAGTCTCTCATAGAAGAGTGACTAATAAACCTTAAAAGTCTGATCTTCCATTCATTGCATTAATTTGAGTTACCTCAAAGGGTCCATCACCATACTGAAAACTAGTGAAAAGGTCATATTAGTTCAAAGAAGCAAGGTGCTTAAATAGTTCCTGTATACTATATAAAAGCCGTATTTAAATATAATAAGCTTTTTATTATTCAATTATGGCTTACACTATCTTTGAATTTTGAAAAGCTATTTCATTAATAAAACAAAAGATGAAAATTTCACATTTTCTAATGATAAACAGATCTAACTATTTTTAAAGCACCTGTCCTTGCAATATTATTGCTGCCTTTGTGGTACATCCCTATCAGCCTATTACACAAATGCATTCATAAAATAACTGAGATAACCTATTATATACATCTATACATTTAACATTTTGATAAGTGCTTCATGAATATTTTCTCACAAAGTCAATAGTTATAAAAAAGTACATGTAACACAAGTATATAAACAGCTTGTAGCATTATTAAATCTTCCAAAAATGCACAAATCACAACTAATATTTCTCATCAAGATATCGGCACCCTTGTCATACATAAAGGAAATATTTTATGAAAATACTATTCGTATATAAATACATAAGGCTCAAAAATACCTATGATGATCAGAAAAAGTATTTAGGCTACATGCGTAGTATAATCCCTATTTATTTAAGAGATTATTGCATATAATGTCTAACAATAAGTTGAAAGTAGTAATCTAGTTATAGCTTCTTTCCGTATGCTGTATGAGGAAACAAATTCAATTCAGTAGCTTCCCGGTGAGGATCAGAAGATCAATTTACTTCCAACGCCTTCATGATGACGTTTTAAGAAAGCTCCGAGCTTTCCAGCTGCGATGGATACCACAGTCTCAAGCTCATCATGAAGATAAAGCTTTCAAAGTGAAGGGAAATAGTAAGTAAAACATTACTTAACTACATATAAGGCAATGTCTCGAGACTCCCTGTATACCAAGAGAGATGAGAAAGAAAGAAAAAAAAAAAAAAACCTCACATACACAACACAAAGCAATGACAGCTATCCAGCAAAGCTTCACCACGCTATCAACCAGACTCTCCAGTTAATCTCCGACCAAAGCACACAGGCACCAAAACATACAATTAACACAAACAACACCACACATGTCTCTACAGTGCTAGAGCACCATTCCAGAGCCTCCAAATAAACACACCAACTCAGAAATGACAACAAAGCCTTACCATTACTCCAGCCACACTGCCACTCACATCTTGGGTCAGAAGTACCATCACTAGCACAGCAATTCTGCAACTATACATCAGGCCATCATACAAGATTCCTTTATCAAACAATTAACCATAAATCAACTAAAATAGAAATACAGCAATTATAACTAAATAAAAGTTTTCCAATCACTATAAGAACCAAAATCAAGATAAACAAATACGCCCCCCTAATGATAAGCACCACTAAAAGACATCCGGAAGCATAGAGAATCACTACATCCATGGGAATCAAACCAATAAACATTAAGATAATTAATCTTAAACAAATAGTACAAATGAAAAAAATCCCAACAAATGACTATTCTGCAAAACAAAATAGACAACTATTTAGTTAACCAATTTACATTATATTTATGGATGTCCGGTTTCATTTCCCCAACTGAGTGAATCAAGTGCAAATATGTACTTGTTATGATTCATCTTTTGATTTTTTTTTTTAGGGTCAAATGTTTTCCAAGTGATGTTCTCAGCATTTCTTTTAAGACTAGGACTGGCCCACTCCATTTAATCTACTTTTTCCAGTATGTTATTAGATTTTATATAAGTTATTGCATTGTCTAGGTCATCAAAAATTTTAAAACCATCTTGATAAAACATTTTCAGTCTTGCAGGAAAAAGCAAATGGGTTTTTATTTTATTCTTTATAGTTCTCTGATTAAAGGCAAGAAAATAATTTTCCTTTTTGATAATACTGAAGAAGAATAGTCATTATCAAAGCGTATAATATTGTCCTTCAGTTTGATTGGGGATTTTGCCCATGCAGTCTTTAGTACCATTTCCTTATCATGGGCTGAAAGGAACTTTACAATAACAGATTTAGTATAATTACTCTTGGTGTTTTTAGATGTCACCATTGATCTATGGGCTCTTTCAATACCATATGAAAGAGCCTCCGGCAGTTCAAGTACTTCAGTCAACCAGGAAGATAAAATTTTTTCCATATTATTTCCCTCTATGTTATCCGGTAAGCCAAAAATTCTCACATTATTCCTATGGGACCTGTTCTCAAGGTCATCAACCTTTGTCTGAAGAAGAGAATTTTGCTTTAACAGGAACTCAACATTATGTTCACTCTCCTGAAGTCTGTTATCCATATCACTTAATGCAGTTTCCATTCCAGAAATCTGCTTCCTTTGTTGCAGTAAATCTTCATGTAGAATGTCCATTTGGTGAGAACACTTTTTTTTGAAATTGTCAGTTTTTATATCCATTTTGTCTATTTTGACATTTAGTTCTTGAATAGTAGTTAGTAATGACTGTAGTACTTTTTTAATAGTTGTCTCTTGATGAGAAGATTCAGTGAAGCTCATCCTGTTCTTTTACTGTAGTACTTCCAAGTGTAACTTTGACAGGAAAACTTAAAATCTACTTGAAGTTTTTTATATACTACCCTAATATATATTTTAAAGAATTAATTAAAATAAAAAAACTATTATTAGGGAAGTTTATATCAATATTTCCTGTCAATAAAGTTCTGTAAAGGCAGAGCTGATAAGAAAAGCTGCTATTCTGTGCTCATCTTGGCCACACCCCTTCAAGAAAACATCTTAATGACTGGATGGGAAATAGGAAATTCACCCCAGGGATCACCTCTGTGGCTCTGCCTTGACAGGGGCACAGAAAAATAATTTTCGTGGGTGGCAAAATCCAGGGTACCTTTTTGACTGGGCTTGTATAGGCCCCAGGGCCGATAGCCTAGTACCTACCTACCTATGAACCTATGAACCTTCTAAATGGTTTAGGGAACCAGATTCCTTGCATGAAGATTCCTTGCCTGGTGAGGGAATTTTGTCCTCTTCTTCACATATGCCTTTGGCTTGTGGTTCTCAGTCTGCTCACCCTGAGTCTCCTTTTGAGGCACTGTCCTTTGAGGACACAATTTCTAGGATTATGGAATTCTTTAAGTGGGATTCTTCTCAAGTGTCAGATATTCAGAGAAGATATTATGAGTTGCTTCAGCTGGATCCTCCTAAACCATCAGCAGTTCCTCCTCTGTTGGTTGCCTCATTAGACATTTTCATTGCTGCTTCCAAGTCTCCTGATTCTCTGCCTCCTGCTACTAAGAAACCTGACAGGTTCTATAAGGTCCCTGAGGATGGTCAATTTTTATTTAAATGTCCTTCTACTGATCCTGCTGTGGTGACAGCCTCTTCTGACAAACATTCCAAGCTCTTGCCCTCTTCCAAGCCTTTGTCCGCTGATAAGGATGGCAGGGTAATGGAGAGAATTGGCAAGAAAGTTTACAGTGCTTCTACTTTGGTCTTTAAGGCTTTTAATTACCAGACCCACATGACCAGGTATGCTCTGGCTTTGATTACCCTGGCTTGTCAGGTTATCTCTGCCCTCCCTGATTCTGATGGCAAATCCTCTGGTTTAACTTTTTTAGGTTCTGCTTCTCAAGTGGCTCGCCACTCTATTAAGTGTAGCTATGATGCTGCTGATGTCTCTTCTAGGGTTGTGGCTTTTGTAGCCATCATAAGGCATTAGTCTTGCCTTCATCTTCAGTCTCTTCCTGAGGACATTAAGGCCAAGTTTTTGGATGCTCTTTTGGATAATACTCATTTTTTTGGACCGGTGCTGCTGACTTTTTGAGTCTCTTCAAGAGAAAGGCAATGCCTTGCAAGATGTTAAACATATTTTTTGTCTCTCCTATCCCTAAGTCCCAGAGAAATTATCCTTCTAGATCTGCTTTTATGTGCAGGCAACCCCACCAGGCCTCTAAAGGCAGGAGGGATGGGAAGTGGCTCAAAAGACTTGCTTGACTGAAAAGCCTGCTTTCTTTGACAATTCATCCCCCATGCCTTTATACAGGGTTCCTTTGTCTCTTCATCTCTCCCTTTGTCTTCCAAATTGGCATCTCATCACTTCAGACTCTTGGGTTCTTTCTATCATCCATCAGGGTTACTTCATGGTATGGAAGTCTCTCTTTTCTTTTTCTGGGATTCCTCAACCTCCTCTAGCACAACTTCCTCATTTCCCGGAGGTTCTAGAGTTCCTGTTGGACTAAAGGACCATTTGAGCTGCCCCCCCCCAAGTAGGATGGGGATTTTATTCCTGTTCCTTTTGTTCCTGGTTCCTCAAAAGGACGGGACTTGGAGATCTGTTTTGGATCTCTCTTGGCTCAACACCTTTCTCGAGATCCCTTCTTTTCAGATGCTTTCTCTTCAAGCTCTGTTACCTCTTTTATTACCCTAGGCTTTTCTGGTGTCCTTGGATCTGAAAGAAGCTTACCTTCATATCCCTATTCACTCTCTCTACAGGATGCTTTTACATTTGTCTGTGTCTTCCTCTCATTTTCACTTCTCTCCTTTGCCCTTTGGCCTGTCTAGTGCCCTAAGGGCATTCACAAAATGCCTAACTCATGTGATTTCCTTCTGCAGACTCCAAAGCATTCAGATTTTTCCTTATCTAGATGACCTGCTGCTTCAGGTGCCACCTCCCAGTCAATTGTTGCAGGATATGCAGTTCACCATCTCTCTTCTTCAGAGTTTGGGGTTTACTATCAACTTTCAAAAGTCTGTCCAGTCTCTCTCTCGGGATCATGTGTAATTGGGTTGTAGGATGCAGATGGTACCAATGTTGCTCTCTCTTCCACGCCAAAGGTATTGTTATTGACAGCCTTCTTTCAGTCTCTTCTTCCCCTGACTGCCATGTTAGCCAGGGAGTTTCTTTGGGCCCTGGGATTCATGGCTTTTTCTATTCCAATGCTTACTCCTGCCAGACTGCATACACAGAAGCTTCAGTGGTATCTCAAGTCGGATTGGCTGCAGCAATGTCACTCTCAGTGTTTCAGTGTACCACTCCTTCCCTGTTTCAAGAAGGAATTTGAGTGGTGGATTTGACAATTTGCTCTCAACCCAGGACATCCCTTTCAGCCTCTAGTCCCTTCTCAAGGGTTGTTCACTGATGCCTTGGCCATGGGGTGGGGGGCATCTCTTGGTCACCTTAAAGGTCAGGGTCTTTGCCCTCCCCATCAGATATAAGATGATATCAACATCAAAGAGATGAGGGCTCCTTTTTCTGGACCCTCAGGCTTTTTACCCCATGTTGTCTCTGGCCCCTTGAAGGTGTACATAGATGGCACTACAGTGACGTGGCATGTCAACAAGCAGGGGGGCATGAAATCTTACCTCCTCTGCAGGATGGCACTTCGGGCTTGGAAAGTGACTCTCACTTATCAGTTAACTCTTCAGGCAGTCTACATTCTTCAGAGTAGAATCTTGTGGCAGACTCTCTCAGCAGGTCCAAAACACAGGCTCACGAATGGATGCTTCACAAGAGATGTGTTTACGGACATCGTTCATCAGTGAGGTATTATGTTCATCGGTGGGGTATTCCTCAAGTAAATGTTTTTGCCTCCCCTCTGAACAGGCAGCTTCCTCTCTTCTGTTCCAGAGTGCCATGCCATCTGGCCAGGAATATGGACACCCTTGCCTTTCTATGGAAGAGGGGTTTTCTTTATGCTTTCCTTCTTCTTCCTCTGCTTCCAAGAGTCCTGCAGAAGATTCTGCTGAACTCCCCAAACATCTTGCTAGTGATTCCCTTGTGGCCACCACATCACTGGTTCCCCATCTTAATGCATCTGGCCACAGGTAGTCGTCACAAGTTACCTCACCAGCGGGATCGCCTCACACAGGGCAAGGGGTCTCTCATCCATCTCCACTTGTCCACTGTGCAACTGACATTGTGGGTGACAGGGTTTTGATTCCTTTCTGGCACCTCTTTTCTGAGAACATGCTCATGGTTTTCCTGGCAGCAAGGAAACCCTCAACCAGAAAATCTTACATGTCCAAATGGAAGAGATTTTATGTCTGGTGCCATGTTCGTAACCAGGACCCTTTTTCAGTGGGGCTCCCTCTGTTCCTCTCTTATTTGTGTAAGTTGCTCCAGTCTGCCTTGACCTATTCTTCTGTGGAGGCTCATTTGTCAGCCATTTCTGCTTATCTGCCCTTGACTCCTCTTTTGACTTCTTGTTTTGAGGTCAAACAATTTCTTAAAGGCATCCTGTATATTAGACCTCCAAGAAAACCTATTCCTCTTCCTTAGGACCTTATTTTTGTTTGGAAAAATAGACTCAGGCTCCTTTTCAGCCTGTAGTTTCTGCTTCTCTGCAGCATTTTACCTGGAAGACTGTTTGTTGCTGGCTCTTACTTCTGCTCGGATGGTTTCTGAGCTCCAGGCACTTATGGCCATTCTTCCTTTTGTGTTTTTTTTTACAGGGACAGGGTGTCCCTTTGTATTAATCCTTTTTTATGCCCAAGGTGGTAAATGAGTTGTCCTTAAATCAGTCAGTACAACTCCCTTCCTTTTTCCCTTTTCCACAGTCTGCTACTGACAGAGTCCTGCATTTCTTGGATTTGCACAGACATCTCACGTACTATTTGATAAAACTAGGACTCTTTGTACGTCTGATCAGCTTTTTGTTTCCTTTCATCCCAGATCTTTGTATTTAGCTGTTTCTAATCAAACTATCTTCTTCTGGATATCTAAGGCTATTTCTTTTTTTATTCTTTTCATGGCAAGTCTCTGTCTGCTTCTGTTAGAGCTCATTCTACTAGGGCTATTGCCTCTTCTGGTACCTTCTTCAAGGGATTGGACATCAATTCCATCCTTGAAGCTGCTACTTGGTCTTCCATGCATATCTTTTTACTAAACATTATGAGTTGAATAAGGTTTCTAGGGCCAGAGCAGGTTTTGCTGAAACCATTTTATGTGGGTTTGTTGAGGGCTCCTCTCAGCCTCTCACATCCCATTCTGTTTTTTGAGCTTTTGTACTCTACCCTCTTTCAAGAATAGTGCAACAGTGATATAGAAGGACCCAGTACAGTTGTGTAAAATCTTGCCATAACCATAGATGTCCTTCTCCTCACTGTTGCGGTATTTGCTCTCTCCCTCCAACCTCCTTTTCTTTATTCTGTTTTTTTTTTTCCTTTCTGGATGTGCATGGGCTCCTTTTTCCTATGAGGATTGTTCTCTCCTGGGGCAATTCAGTTCTGGGAAGTTGCATTTTACTTTCCCTTTTATGCCCTATGTATTGTGCGATAGTTATGATAAATAGGATGTATGGTGCAAACAAGATCCTTTTCAAGCTTTTCAATACTGGCCAAGCGATGGGCTGCCCAGGATGGGACATCCCTTCTTTCAAGAATATTGCAGTGAAAAGAACGACATCTACTGTTATGGTACGATTTTACACAACTGTAGATTCCTTCACAGCTAAGCTGCCATCAAGGCAGACAGCTTTTTGTGTGGCCGAGGTGCTAGAGACAAGATCGACTTTGTGTGATTTGGAACTGTTTTTCTGCATTTTATAATAAATCTCTAAAAAGCACTTCAGTGGAACTGGTCTACAATTTGTGGTATACAATTTGGCTTCTTTCTAAGGGTTGTGGTTTATCAAGCTTTTTTTCTTCTATGATAAGCTCAGTGGGAGCCTCTAATGATTACATGGAGTCACTGGCTTGGAACTGGTATACAATTCATTTGACTGACTACCCTGAACGTTTTTCTTTAATTTCAGGTACGTGACCTATAACCTGCAATCTATAGTCTGCCTAGAAAAGCTATGAACTGTTTTGATGTGCTTCCTTGATTTCTGGGATTTTTCCACTTACTTTAAAGGAGGAACTAGTTATCTAAATTTTAAAGGAGGATGGTTGAGGTCTTGACGAGTTGGATAATTTTCACTCTATCTCTAACTTTCTGGTTATAAGATTAATGAGAAGGTTATTCTTAACCTGAATCAATCCTTGAGGAATACAGCATTCACAATGCATTCCAGTCTGAACTTCACATTAGATGTAGCACTGAAGCAACCCTTACAAGTGTGTTTAATGTTCGAATGATGAGGGATCAAGTACTACTCAGTTTCGGTCCACCTTAACACCTCTTCCACATTTGACACAGTACATCACAGCATTCTTTTTGGTCATTTCCAAAGCCTAATGTAGAGCCACAGGAACTATTCTTAGGTGGTTTGCTTATTACCTCTAAGAATATACTCTACAGATTGTGTCAGCCATAAATTCTTTATCCTCTTATCCTGTCATATCTTGAAGTCTGTAGGGTAACATCCTGGGCCATTTGCTGTTCACATAAGAAAAATAAGTTATACGTTCACCATAACATTCCATCTGTGTTGTCCATTTTCATTCTTCCTCAACATATGGGTTTGGATCTGACTCGGCCGCTAATCTACAGCTCTCAAGATCCTCCATTACCCATAATGCTGTTTTCCCCCTTCTTCCCCAGATCTTGTTTGCAGTTCTCTATTGTAAAATGTTACTACATTTTCATATTACTATGGAAAATCACTTTCTGGAGCTCAAAAGAAAGGAACTTGGCTCTCATGCTGTACCAGAAGTCATCAAAGAAACATGGCAGTGGGCTGGAGGGAGGGGAGTTGAGGAAGAATTAAAATGGACAACACAGATGGAACATTATGGTGAGTACATAACTTCTTTATCTGATGTTGTCAATTTTCATTCATTCCTCAACACATGGGACAGAGTTCCCAGCTACCTGAATTCCAGGGTGGACTCTAAAGAAGGATATTCCTGAGTACTGTAGAACCGAAGGTTGCTATTCCCCTTGAGACCAGATTCAATTTGTAATGAGTAATACAGGTATGAGGGTTAGCCCAAGTTGTAGCTGCACAAATATCATCCATGGAAGTTCTAGATAAAAAAACTGGTTGAATGGGCTTTTAAAAGCTTTGGAAAGACCAAAACAAACTGTTTATAGATGAAAGAAATACAGTCAGCCAGCCATTTTGATAAAGTTACTTTTGAAACCAGTTGACCCTATCTGGCTTCTGAAAAGGGTACAAACAACTAGCCAGATTTCCTAAATTTCTCAGATCTGTGCAGATAGAAACTTAATTGTCTGTGAACATCCAATAAGTGTAACATGTTCACCTTTGTTTGAGAAATTTGGAAAGAATACATGGAGATTAATATCTTGATTAATGTTAGATCCTGACACCACCTTAGGAACAGAGGAAGTATTGGTTCTTAAGTCTGTCCTTATGAAAGATTAAGTAAGGAGGCTTAGAAGATAAGGCTTGAAGTTCTGAAACTCTGCTAGCTGAAGTTATGGCTATGAGAAAAAAAAGTCTTCCAAGTCAGATATTGCAATTCACATTTTGCAGTGGGTTCAAAAGGTCTCTCAGTTAGGGGCTGTAACATCAAAGTAAGATCCCATGGTGAAGTAGGGTCCTTGAAGAGGGGGCTTTAGTAGAATGGTTCCCTTTATAAAGGCCTTACAAAGACACCGGTGTAGAATTATCATCTTCGATATGGAAATTGGGAAATAGCAGCTAGCTGAACCTTATCTGTAGAAGGACTGGCTCATTCATTAAAAATGGAAGTCAGAAATTCATGAATTGTATGTACTGCTGCTGAAAAAGGGTCCTTATCATGTTGTTGTGCCCAAGAACAAATCTATTCTATTTTCTCTTGTAGATCTTCCTGGTGGAAGCCTTGTGAGAAGATAAAATGTGGCACACCAGAGTTGATAACTTTGGCTGTCTGGCCCAAGATGTCCGGGTGAGTCATGTCTGTTGAGTGAGACAGGAGGTCTGGAAATGGATCCAGAATTCAAGGTGAGTAAAGTAGATGAGGTCAAACGAAGAGAAACCAAATCTGTCGAGGCCAATAAGGGGCAATGAGGATGACTTTGCTCTTCAAAGAGGATGCTTTCTGTAGAAATTTTGGAATTAGGTGAGTCAGAGGCCAATCATGAAGGAGAGTGTCTCTCAATAACTCCCCTAGCAGGGGGATCAGGACAAAGAACCTGCTGCATTTGTTGTTCAGAGGGGATGCAAATAGGTCACAGCATGGTTGACCCCACTGGTGGAAAATCATTTCTGCGAACTTCTTGTTGAGACACCACTCATGAGGTAGTAGAATGGACCTGCTCAACTTGTCTGCTATCACACTGGATTTCCCAGGAATGTGCATTGCTATCAGAAATCACTTTGAAGAAATTATCCATTGCCACACACTCATAGCTTGTCAACACAAGGGGTAAGATCTGGTTCCTCCTTGTCTGTTGATGTACCATACCACACTCATATTGACAGTTTGAATCACAATAGTCCCAGAAGGTAGACAGTCTTGGAATGCCTGCAATGCTAGGAATACTGCTCTTATTTCCAGGACATTGATATGCAAGTTTGCCTCTTTGTGGGACCATGTACCTTGAACCATCTTCCCTGAGAAATGCCCCCCACCTGACCTGGGAGGTGTCCGTGGTCACTATGATCTTGGGTTGAGGGAGGATGAATGGACAATCTTGCAATAGTTGATCTGATGAATCCACCACCAAAAGTATATTTTGCAGACCTGAGTTATGTTGATCTTGGTGGACATAAGTTGATGCAGAATGGACCACTGGTTGTCAATGTCCATTGTAGAATTCTCATATGTTACATTGCTAATGGAAGCAGAACTATAGACATTGATATTGACCCTAGGGTCTGCAATACCTTGTGGGCTGGTAGCGATGAACTCTGAATTATTCTGCTGACTTGAAAACAAATGGCTTGAACCCTTGGCAAGGACAGAGATGATATAATTGATGTTGTGTTGAAAATGGTTCCTACGAATTCTAGTGTCTGAGAAGGTAGAAGTTGAGGTTTGTTATGGTTGACCAGACTGGAACAAGTCTGGAGTACATAGTTTTGAGCTGTTATCAGTAGATGCTTGGTCGAGGTGGTAAGGAGCCAGTCACTTGGAATCCCTGCAGTCTGAAGTGAGCTGCTACCACTGCCATGCATTTGGTAAACATTCTGGGGGGCTGTGGGCTGTGGTAAGACCAAAGGGCAGTGCTCTGAACTGGTAGTGGCTGGCTCCCAGTCAGAAGCATAGGTATCTCCTGGACCGTCTGTTCATTTTTATGTGATAGCATGTATCCTGGAGATCTACAGAGCACATCCAGTTATCCTTGTGCAGGAAAGGTAAAATTGTCTAAACCGTGACCATCCGGAACTTGGGTAAGCTGAACTGACTTATTCGGAATGTTGAGATTCAAGACTGGTCTCCAGTCTCCTGTTTTCTTTGGCACTAAAAGGAATCTTGACTATGTTCTGGGTTCTTTTTGGTCTGGGGACCTCTTGAATGACTCTTTTGCCTAACAGCTTTTGTATTTCTAAAGCTGCTGTCTTTCTCTGACTGGGTGGAACATTGGGAATTTTGTTCTGAAATGGCAGTGGTATGGAAATGGAAATTATATAGACTCTGGAAATACTCTTCTGTACCCATGTATCTTTTGTTATGTCTAGCCAGGCTCTCTGGTGCAGGGATAATCGACCCACAACTACCTCCAGAGGAGGGTAATTGCTGCCTCCAGAGGGGGGTAATTGAGCCTCCATTCAGGAGTGCTGCTAGGGGCTGTCAGAGAAGGAATCTCTGGACCCTTGGTTCTGTGAGCCTCCTCTGCTGTGTGGGAGGTGTCTTCCATTCAAGTTCCCCTCTCTGCCACTGGGGGAACTTTCTCCACGTGGATCATGGAATGGACTCTGGGATTTCTTGAACCACATCTTTCGACCCCCTCATTTATTCTTGGGAAAAGGTCCTTTGAGGAGTTGTAAAATGTATGCCAACAGCAGACTGGGTCTTACCACCTTTCTCACACCTGGAAAGTGTGTCTTTCACCTTGGGGCCAAATAACAAACTTCCATCAAAAGGAGTATTGATGAAGGATGACTTGAAGGGCTCCGCAAAATAACACAGGCACATCCAGGCATGTTTCCTGATGGAAATGCCTGAACCCACCACTCTTGAGGGTCTTTCAGCTGCATGTAAAATGAGCCTCATAGATGAATTTGAAATGGTCTGAAGAGTCACTAACTGTAAAGCAATAGAAGACTCTGGCTCAGCAGTACTAGTCCCTTAGAGGGTTTTGAGAGTTCCTCAATCAAATCCCTCTGTAATCTGGTAAAGTGTGCCAGGTAATTCAGTGATCTGAGTGCAGAGGCGCTGATGCATACACCCACTTCCCAAATCTGTCCAGAGCCCTAGACTCCCTTTTAGGGGGGGTGGACAGAAGAACTCTGTTCCGTGAGTTCTGTTTTGGTGGCTGCTGCCATGACCATAGCATCTACCGGTATGCCTTTGTTCCAAAATTCCTTCCTTTCGGTGATACCAGGATCTTATCTGGTCTCTTGGGGATCAGCTCTACAGAATCTGGTTCTTTCCACGCCCACTGAGAGATCAAGTCAATGGCCTCAGCAGGCAGAATCACCCAGGAAGTAGATGGGCCAGCAGCAAATGCCTCCAAGCATACTGATTCCTCTTGAGAAGGGTTGTTGGAAGACCCACCACCCCATTGTTTCAGGATCTCTAAAATGTTTCCAAATGAGGTGTCATCAGCTGATTATCCTAGGGATTGTTTCCCTTCATTGAAATCAGTATATTCCATGACTGACTCCTGAGGAGAGTCCAAGTGTATCCTCTTACATTTTCCCTTCTTATGGACTTCTTCAGTGGGATGTTCAGGAGAAGTATCAGAAGACATAATGTCCTGTGGGGTCACCTGGAGACTGTGGGCTGGCTGCCCCTGTGGAGTAGAATGCTAAGGCTCATGAGACAAAAACATCTGAGAACCAGAAGGAAGATCCGAGTTAGGAGGAGCCGTCTGATCTCTAGATAGGAATACTCTTTGTACTACCTCTAAGGTAGAATGCCCCAAGGAGAAGGAAACCATCGGAGCCAAGAACACATGCTTCTGGATCGACAGCTCCCTTCAACTCGAAAACACCACCCCCCGAGGCAGGAGTCAGACCCAAGCTATCGAATGCCAAGGCTCAGAGAGGCAGAAATGGCTCTGACAACTTCAGAGTCAAACCCAACCACTCTCATCTGACAATGAAGCTTTGGCCCGAGAGCCCTCCAGCTCTGACATGCGTGGAGCTGGTACACTCAGATATGACATCCAATCCAAAACAGATGGCATCAGGAGACTCAGATCCAAGGACTCTGAAATCGAAGGATGGATCAGAGAAGGAGCCAGAATAGGCAGAGTTGTACAAGCTAAGGCCTTTGGACCAGTTGGGGTAGGGGCCAGGAAAACTCCCATCTGAATTTGTGTCAAAATAAACTTCCTCATCATTCTTTCCACATCTGCATCTATGAGACGTCTGCATGAATGGGAAGAGGTGATGGAGGGAGAAGAGCATCTTTCCAGGAAGGGCAATGGGAGCTGAGATGGGACTGGATCCAGGGAAGATGCATACCTAGTTCTAGGCAGTGGTTTTGGCTCTGAGGAGATGGACCTCTGAAGTTGTAGAATCTGAAGACTTGTGGTGTGTCAGATCCAATGTTTTTATGGTTTTCTTTCTCATTTCCAAGGTCAGATCCAAAGAAGAATGACGTACACCAGTTTGTTCAGAAGGCCCCTTTTTTGCCTCCTTTTTCTCAATTTGGGAGGTTTGAGCTCCTGCTACTAATTCTCCAAAGCTAAAGGAATAAAGCCTTTAAGTATTAACTTGCGTTTTTCTATCTAAAAGAGCTCTTGGATTGAACAACTCGCAAATAGAGCAGGAGGCCTGTAAATGTTCTGGTTCTAAGTGATAAACATAGAATGAATGGGTGCCATATAGGGGATTCTTGTGCTCACATTTACTACATTTTTTAAAATTCTGAAGGTTTATCTGCCATGATGCCTTCCTGTAACAAACAGAGACAAGAAACAAAAAAATAGAATACTATAGTAGAAAAAATAGATCTTTTCTTTAATTACCACCAACAGAGAAGAAGAAAAGATTGACAAATACCAGCAATGGTATAAAGAAAATACTGACAAGCAGTAAGGGAAGGTATACCAGCAATGGTAAGAAGATTACTCACGTAAAGAAAGGGAGAAAGAGAAAGTTAGCCAATAAATGGTAACAGAGAATAAATGACCAACTATGGTAAATAGTTACCAATGGTAAAAGAAGATAATGGGTAAAGGGAGGGTAATAATTAGAGATATAATCAAAGATATACAGCAAAAAGTGAAGCACTTATCATTTTTGAAGAAAATTCACTCGAGAGCTGTAGTGACCACGTATGTTCACAATAGCGGCAAACAAGATCTGGGGAAGGAGGGGGACTACAGCATTATGGGTAAGGGAGGAGCTCAAGAGTTTGTGGTTTCCATGAGCTCTAGAAGAGCAGCCAATTGAGATCCGAGGATCACATCTGAACCCATATGTTGAGGAGTGAATAGAAGTTGACAGCATCAGAGCTCATTGTTATGCTTATGACTCTCAAATTTACCTCACCTTCCCCTTAAGAAAAATTTGTCTTCTGAAAATCTGTTAGGTGCGGATTTGGAATATGTCCATAGAATTTTACTAGGTACTAAATTGGGTAAATCATTTAGAGCCTAGCCACTGCAATTCCCGCTACTGTATTGCTCCTTTCCATGAGGGATTATGTGTTTAGACCTCGGGTGTAAGTGTATTTACGATTGCACATTCATTCATCCAGGCTGCATTTCAATAGGCCCTTTGTTTAATATGAAGAGGAAATTTGTTTCAGAGGACAGGAATTTTTTGAAAGAGGTATCTATCCCAATAACAGTTTCTGATATATATTTTCAAATGGAGATTTAGATCTTTTGTATGGGGGGGGGGTTGCAGTGTTAGAAGGTTTATATACATGTACATGTTTACTTTGGACAGGGTCGTTTGAGGACTTACAAGCTAGGCAGATGTCATCCCATAGGAAATCTGTATGAGGTGGACAAGAGAGCTTTAAGGCATTTTGCATAGGTCATGGAACTCAGGTCGTTGATTTTCCAATTGGGAAAATATCCTGGTCTTCCAACCTGGATCATGTTTGGACAGGTACAATCATAAATCTTATTATTTTTAATAGTGGTACATGCTAATGTCTAAAAAGATCAAAAATCTTGTGATCACTGATGACACACCGGCAATTGGGAACCAGATTGTGAAAACATCTTGTGCTCATCTTTGTAACATTGATCAGATTAAGCACTTCCATCCCCTGGAAAACCTTTTGGTAATTCTGCATGCTCTGATGTTTTATGTTTCACTTTCTACAACTTACTTTACCTGGGGTCTTCCTAAAATCAGACCGATCATTTGCAGTAGGTTCAGGATTTTGTAGCTCAGTTACTCACAGGTATTCCAAGTTACCCTCACATTATTCAACATTTTGAAGAGTCCTCCCTGGCTGACAGTTCATTCTTGTGTCACTTATAAAGCACTGTTACTTTATTTAGAACTACACAACAAAATGGGATTCCCATAACCTCAGGACCTCTTGGTCTGTTATTGTGTGATTAAGCTCCTCTATATTCACCTTCCATGAGGTCACTGGAACTAAATAGCATGTGGATTGAAACCATGTATTTGGCCTTTGTTATCAAGCTGCACAACTCTGGAAACTTCTCTCCCAGTAGCTGACAGAGTGTCCACTCTGTCAGGTTTTAACAGGTCTCTAAGAACCATTTGTTTACGTTGGTGTATGATACTGTTCAAGTACAACATTACCCTGTTATGTTATTAGTGATTATATATTTGCATTGTTTGTGTTGCTGGATTTTCATTGCTGTTGTTTATATAACTGCATAAAGCTTGGCTACAAGTAGCTTAATAAACTTGAACCTTGATTGATCAAACCTTAGAAACATCTGATACAATAAAAATGTACTCATTAAACTTCACTGAGGACCCTTCTTGATGGATCCATCCTTTGTTTAGGCAGAAGGTCACTAAGGCAATGAATGAATGGACAGTGGTGCATACTGCCTACCTGGACCTGGTTAAGGTACTTGATGCAATACTGCAATAACCTATTAAACATATGCAACAGTTGGAACACCCACAAAAGTGCCTTACCAGTAGAATCCAGGGTATCAACACATTGTCCTATATGGACTGCCTTAAAACTACTTCTCTGTACAATATTCTTACAGGTTACCAAGAAGCAATCTATACCTGACATACAAGGCATCCTCAGATCCAGCTTTGATGGACCTTTTGCACATCCACAAAACAAACAACATCAGGGCTCCAGGTAGTGAAACTGTGCCGCAAATTTTATTGTGGAAGTAAGGAAGTGGTGTACCTAGCCCAGTGTGGTGATTGTTCATAGGTTCATAGGTTGGTACTAGGCTATCGGCCCTAGGACCTATACAAGCCTAGCCATAACAATTCCCTGGATATTTCTTCCCACAATATTTACTTCTCTGGACCCCTGTCTAGCAGGACGACTGACATGATCCCCGGGGTGAATTTCCTATCTCCCATCCAATCATCAAGATTCCTTTTGAAGAGGGCCAAGGAGGCACTCTGCTTGACATGTATGGGCAGTCTATTCCAGAGTATGGGGAGTCTCTTGGTCAGGAACCTATCCCTCCAGCATGTTTTGTTCATTGTGATGACAAGGTTTAGATCCCTGGATCGTGTGGCTCTGAGGGATTGGGATTTCTTTAAGTAGAGCATGTCCAACAGCTCAGGGTTTGACATGACCTTGTATGTTAAGCAGAGATCACCTCTGAGTAGTCGATATGCCACAGAGTATAGCTGGAGTTTTTTTAGATGGTCAGTGTATGGCATCTGCTTTAGACCTGTGATTCTTTTAGTGAGGTATTTCTGTGGCCTTTCCAGCTGTTGCAGATGTCTTGTGAGGTACATACCAAATGGGGCATTATACTCTATAATGGGTCAATGACCTCCTTTTTTCTGGATGAAAAGCCCTTAGTGATGAGGTGTGCCACATAGAAAGATTTCCTGACTGTTGTGGCGATGTGGTTATCGAAAGTGAGACCACTGTCCACCTGTGTCCCTAAGTCTCTCATCACACTTTCGATGTTTAGTGTACTGCCACCTGTGTGGTAATTCATAGGTACATGTTTTTTTTCCAAAGGGGATAACTATACATTTCTTGGCATTAAGCTTGAGCCCATGGCTCTGGCACCAGGCATCTGTTTCTATAAGGCCCTTTAGTAGAATATCCACATCATTTGAGGATTCAATAATGGCTCTCCGTTTGCAGTCATCTGCGAACTTTGTTAGCCAGAGTCCCTTAGTGTTGGCCTGTACTTCAGAGAAGTATATGCCAAATAAGAGTGGTTCCAGGACTGAACCCTGAGGTACTCCACTTGTCACTTGTCTGGAGCTGGATTTGGAGTCGGCTACTTTTACAGTCTGGGTTCTGTCAGTAAGCTAGTTGGCAACCCATCGAGTGACGTAGGGATTTATGCCCAGCTTAGTACGTTTATCTATGATTCCAGAGTGGGGGATGGTGTCGAAGGCCTTGGTAAGGTCCAGATAGGCTGTGTGGACCACCTTACCCTTGTTCACAGCTCTGTAGACTGATTTGAAGAAGTCAATCAGATTCAGGAGACAAGACTGACCCTTCACAAACCCAAACTTAGTGGGGTCAAGTGTTTGAAGGTTGCCAATGTCTTTGTTTATAAGTTCCATGATAATGCGTTCAATGCCCTTGCAGATCAGGCTTGTCAGACTGATGGGACGGTAGTTCCCGGGATCTAAGGTAGATCCTCCCTTGTAGAGTGGGATAACTGTAGCTGTGCGCCACTCAGTGGGCACGAAGCCTGAGGTGAGGCCATGATTAAACATGATGCTTAGGTGAGGTGCCAGTTCATTCTGTAGTTCATGTAGTACACAGCCTGGGATGTCATCTGGTCCCATGGATGCTGTATTCTTAGCTTTGGAGAGTGCCGTTTCTACCTGTGTGGCCGTGATTACCAGAATTTGGCAATCTTTTGGTATTGAGATGGGCCCTTTAGGGGGGTAGAGGGGGGTGAAGTTGGCACTAAATCGATCTGCCAGGATATTGGCAATATCCTTGGGATCAGTATATTTAATGCCATTCTGTTGTAGCTCAGAGCAGATCTGAGCATTGCCATTTAGATTCTTGACATAACTATAAAATGCCTTGTGGTTGTCTTTGGAATCTTTGGCAATTTTATTTTCGTAACTAGCTTTTGAGGATTTTATGAGGGATCTCAGCTTCTTACTGAGGCTGGTGAGGAAGTTTTTTGCATCCTGAGATTTTCCTCTTTTCTGCAACAGTTTCTTCCTTCTGTTGTATAGTTTGTTTATAGCAGGGGACCACCAGGTTGGCTTCCTTTTTTTGGAGAAGGGCATCTTGGTTGTATTTGTGATGGCACAATTCATGCACGAGTGGATGTGCTCGTACAGTGCCTTAGTGTAGGATTCTACAGTTGAACTTTCAAATCCTGTCGGCATGGGTGTCATGAAGTTTGTCACTTCTGACTTCAGTAGCATGAAGTTGGCTTTGGAGAATTTTTTTAAGGAGGTTTCCTTACTGGGAGGTGAGGGTGGGATGTGGATGTCAAGGGTGATTTGCTTATGGTCAGACCTGACCAATGAGGAGGTGACCACTAGTGTGGAGCATCTATCTTCCATGCTGGTAATGACCAGGTCTAGGATATTGGAGCCCCTGGTGGGACAATGGATTAGTTGATCCAGGGCATTGGAATTTATGAATTCCAAGAACCGTTGGAAAAAGGAGTTGGTACCCAAGTAGTTTTCCCAGTTAATGGCAGGGTAGTTGAAATCACCCAGTATTAGGGTGTTATGTTGTATCTTAATATTTTCCAGAATGTTTAGAAAGGTGTAGTGAGAATCTTGGGGCATGGTTGGGGATCTGTAGCAAGCTACAATTTGGATTGCAGTCTTACCTAGTGTTAGTTGCACCTGGAGAATTTCAGATGCATTGTGTTGGGCAACTATCCTGGAGGTGTGAATATCCTTGGTGAATATGGACACTCCTCCACCTTTAGTGTTTTGGTCTTGGTTTTGTGGCCGAAAAGTGTGGTAAGAGTTGTAGCTTGGTATTGCAGGGGTGCTCTCTGGAGCCTTGAACCAGGTCTCAGTTGTTTGGCTTTCTACATAGAAAAGACAAATTTAAGTCTCAGGAAGCAAATTTATCAACACAATTACGATATTAGTAAAAAAAGACCTTAGGAACACTTTGTATAAACCTTTGCTGGAGAATCCTGGTCATAGATTTAAGTTTATTATCATTGACCAGGTAAAGTTAGGGCAGAGGGGTGGACCCGTTTACGATTATCTGGAATTCCTGGAGCTGAGATGGCAGCTTAGAGCTAATGCCACCCTGTATACAGGACTGAATGAAGCAACTTTTTAGTCCAGTGTTCTTAAATTAAGGGCGATTGAATTCCTCTAGGGGGTAGGCTGAGTATAGGCTCAGAGTGTTGGGTGTTTATTAAAGACTTTATAAGTGAAGGGGGTGTTTTTAGATATTTATCATCATATTACATTTTTGTATTTTTTTTCTTAATTTATTACATACTATTACATATTTTTAGGTGATCATAAGTAGTGGCTTTAGTTTTTTATTTGGGGATTGTGTATTTTTTAATTGTTGATTGTTTAATTGTTTTATTAGCTTATCAGCTGTTTGGTGTGACTATTTAATGGTTGGGAGGGGATGTTTGTACTATTCTGAAGAAGTCTGATTATTGTCAGGATGAAAGCGTTCAATAAACTGTTACTTTGAGACTTCGGAGTCTTCACCTTCATTCTTTTTCTAGGTTTGTGGTTGTTCAAGTGTGTTTTAACTGCTTAAGGTCTATGCAAACTGATGCTACCGGAGTAGCAACTTAGAGATTAAAGTAAACATTTGTTATGCAGCTCAAAGACTTAGTGTAAGAATTAAACTGATAACTTTGTTTTAAGGACACAGCAGTAATAAATATATTTTATAATCCATCGCTGTCCCGATTCCTGCTGTTGCTGTTCTGCATCTTTGTTTGGTTTTCTCTTCCCTTGCTCATGTGCATGTCTTTTGTTAAGATGAAACTTTAACTTGCAGACTGCTCTCAGAGGACACCAGGCTTGAAAGCAGAGATGTGAAAGTGTGAGGAAGACATATAATAGAATAATGCACCGTCATTCTAAGAACTGCAATACTCATTAAATGAAGACAAACGGAAATTTAATCTAACTGTAAAATATGGCTTTTTATGTTGTCTATAAACAGTCTCTTAATGACAGCTTGTAAACCATCAAACTGTTTCGTCTATAGGCGGCAACACATTATTAGATTGCTGTTAAGAAACATACTTTTTATAAACTTTGTTTTTTGAAAAAATAGACTTCAAGCTGGTGAACCCTGAATCCCCAGTCCTGGTGGCATTTTGATCTCTGCCCATCAGCATTCTGCCCCAGTGTTGTGATATGTGATATACATATCTCCAAATCCAAGGTTACACAAATTTGTTGGAAGGGGAGAAAACTGCATCCAAGATAATGCTTGAAATTAATATTTTGTTTTGCCATTTATCTTTCAGTACTGCAGACTAAATTCCAAAAGGCTTGTCCTAATTGGAAGTATCATACTCCAGAGTATTGCACCAGAGTAAATCACTTACAGCGAGAGCAAGTCTTTTGGAATCTGGCCCTGCTTTGTAGGTAAGTCTTAAAACCAGAGTAAGTCACTTAAACTCTGGGGAAGTCTATTGAAATCAGGGCAGGTTTACACCACAGTAAGTCACTTAAAATGAGAACAAGTCTTTTGGAATCTGGCCTTGCTTTGCAGATCGGTCTTACATTGGAGTGAGTCACACTGAAAGCACATCTTTTGGTATCTGGTCTTATATATTTGTTCCTGGATCTATGACTGAATTACAACCAATTTTTCAGCAAAGGTCTGAGAAGAAAATCTCCATTACTTCCTGCACCGCAAATACAAAATTACAGACAGCATTAGTGTTGCTCTTTACAAAATACATGATAAACAATTTCAACTAAAATATAGAAGTTTATGTGCCAGGAGATGGCACAGAAATAAATGTATTTATTACTGCTGCTACCTTAGAAAGTTTAACTATGCAACTCTCACAATAGGTGTTTGAACTGCACAAGAAATGTTTAATCTGAAAATTGCTATCCACTTAATGTTAAAGACAAGTTAACCTATATAAAAAGTGAAATACCTCATAACAGACTGAAATAAACCAGTGGGACATACAACTAGGTATATGGTATGCACAAAGAATCATCTCAGCAGGGGAATTTTACAGGGAAAAAAAGCTAACACAATAATCAAACACAATTGCCTTATGACAATCTGACAGCAGATTCACTTTGGTGGTATTGTACAAACAGAATATCAGAATTTTAATTAGAATAAAGATTTAGGTAATATGATATCACAACAGTACAGTGAAAAATAGGTGACTGGTCAAGGAATAAAGCAATAATAAGAAAGTTTATAAGACGAATGCTAGGATATATAGATTTGTGGGATAAAGAGCAGGGTGGACTGAGGTGACACATTTCTCATGCAAACTGGATGGAGTTCTGTGCAGGAATATGCATGCAAGGAAGTCTCCACAAAACAGAAGTACCTGGAACTGGAACAGAAATCCAAGAAAAGAACAAAGAATTGACCAGGAAACCAAAGACCACAGCAAATGAATCCAGCAATGGTAGAAACCACTCCAATTTACAGTTGTTGTACAAATAAACAATCCATCATTGGTAAAACCACTGTATTTCATGGTTAAGCGCTTTTATACAAACAGAGACTTCTTCAGAACACAAATTAGTTTGTTCATAACAAGGTTTCTATAACTAGTTAAGCGACACCTATACAGCTAAAGCCACTGTTATGGTTAGACAAAGGTCCTGAATTCTGGTCTGGGAAAGTGTCTAAATATCAGTTATGGTTGACCTCCTAATGCTAAAAGATGATGCATTTGACAATCCACTTTGAAAGCTTCTGTATAGATGAAGGCTGGAAGCTCAAAGACCCTGTGAGCAGAAGTAATATCCTACAGTTTGGGGATTAGTATAGTAGTTAAGGTGTTTACCTCACAATTACAAGGTACAGGGTTTGATTATCACCTTTGAAAGGGAAACTGGCTAGGCTTAAAATGGCTCACAACAGCAGCTAGCCTAGTACTTGTCTGTGAACCTATAAGAAAAGTGATTAGGAGATGAGGTTTAATGCCACCAAGCCACAAGGCTCAAATGTTGGCTGGGCAAGCTAGACCATCATGAGGCTCAAATCCCATTCAGAGTGGCACAGTTCTTAAAAAAAAAAAAAAAAAAAATATATATATATATATATATATATATACAAATATATATATGTATATATATATATATATATATACACACACACACACACACACACACACACACACACACACACACACACACACACACACACACACACACACACACACGTATATTTAATAAGGTAAGCTCACCACTCACTACCTTTTATTTACTCAGCGCCTCAAATATACAGTAGGTTAATAGCTAGATGCAGGACTTCTTCAAGGAACAATTTTGATTTGGTGGCATACATGTGTCAAAAGGAAGGCTTCCTATTGCTTTCCCTAACCTTTGTGGTTCCATCTGGACAATCACATGGCCTAAAACAGCCAAACCCTGAGGTTAAGCCAACTTGTCACCCCATTCATGGGGGAACACTCTTGGCTAACACTAGGACAGAATCCTATCAACAGGGATGTAACTGCCTGAAACCATTCCTTTTTTGTCACCAAGATGTGAGCAAAATGAGTTTGTTCTTTCTTCCCTTAGCAATTCAGTGATGTGTAGAATTAGCAGGCTTGGCAGGAATGCATACAGGAATCTCCAAGTGTCATGGCACCGAGAATACAACCACTACCATCCTTCTGCCCTACTGCTCCAACCTGGACAACAGGAAGATCACACAACAAGGCATCTGTCTTCAGGCCCTGCAGTGAATTTGGCTGCAAAAGTGAGAAGCCTGGACCCAGAAGGTTGCTGGAAATTTTCTTCTACTCCAGGGCTCAACAACAGGTAGTCTGAAATAAAATAATCTGTGAGCACATGACAACACTAAAACCAATGACACTTCTCAGTCAGCTGCAACACAAGTATCCTCATGCATGAGAGCAGCATTAAGTTAACAAGGACATTCATCAATTCTTGAAGGCACAATGGCATCTTAGTCTGGAGTCTACAATGCATCCTATTCAGGATGCCAAAACTATGACTTCTGGGCACTTTCACATGGCAAGCATGACCACTATTACAGAGTATATAACTCCATTTCTATAAAATAAGTTCTTTGCAAAAAAAGACAGAGAAGACATCTCTCTATTTATATTCATTCCCCACAGACTGCAAGCATACCAGCACCCATTGCAGGGACATTTCTAAAGGCTCTCAGGGCTGGGTCACTAGAAGTCAGTCATCCAGACAGGAATGGACCTTTGTGTTCCCTTATCAAGGATCTGCCTATTATTGCCAAACCTTTGGTAAATACTCTGGGCCATGAAGATGCTGTCCAAATGATACCTCCCAGCAAAAACAAGAAGGCTGTCCTGTGCAGATTATGTGCCAGAAGGTGACCGTCATGTACACCACCACCACCATCCAGGTCCATTGCAACAGCAACATAACCCCCTTGTAGGTGGTCAACATTAGAACTGAGCACAGTGACAAGACTTGTTGAAGCTAGCCAGGGTTTAGAATGAGCAAAGAGCAGGAAGCCTCTACAGCCCCAGAATGGGCCCAGGGCAGGAAGCCTCTACAGCCCCAGGATAGGCCCAGGGCAGGACATTTCTACAGCCCCAGAATGGACCCTGATGAAAAAGGTAGCTAACTGGAGGTATTACTTGAAAAGCATCTATAAACTCTGTGATGTAACTGAGAGTGAACATGTGCAGATACCAGTGGACCTGGGTGATGGCTGTCCAAATTGAGGCTAACTTGAAGCACCATTCCCCTTTCAAAGGCAGCCCCAGATGGCAGTCAATGTGACAAGGCCTTCTCTTTGACAGATTTAGTCAGCAAACGAGGAAGCAGGACTGTGCAATATTTCAGAGCCTTCCTTAGGTGGTTGAGGAGGCGTCATCCTCTTTACAGTCAGTTAGGTTTGGAATAGGAGGACAATGACAGAGCATTATACAGTTCCTCCACAGTTCCGAGAGTCTTTGCCCTATTCATGTCATTACTGACCAGATCTTGGGTGTCTGCACCAAACAATTCCCCCTTAAACTGGATACTCAGGACACTGTTCCTGCATACCTACTTAAAGCAGAATAACCTCAGCTTTGCCACTCTGCACAGGAATACAAACTGAGGAACATTAAATCTCACTGTCAAAGCAATACACAAGTCAGGATGTGATCCTCTTTGTGCCCTTCAGAAAAGCCTGTAGATCTTACCACTTCCTAGTTAGTGAAATAAATCTATGTAGTATTTAGGTGAGACAAACAGATGAGGACATTAAGCCTCAGCATGGCAAAGGAATGTGCTTTCATATCACACTTAACTACTCTGGCGGCAGGACAGCAAAATACTGTGGTCTCTGGGACCTATAATGGCTCAAAAAGGTCACAGAGGAGTTAATATGCTGATGCTTAGAGATTTGTAAAAAGCATCCACCTTCTTTATGGTATCAGAATAGTGTTACAGTACTAGCAGGCTTCTAAAGTTACATTTTTGATACAACATTCCATGGCTGGATTTACCCAAGGCTCTCAAGCCTTCTCTCTTTCCATGCAGAGCTAGGATTTTCTAAGATGTGATAGGAATGCCACACCAGCTGGCTTTGTGAGCCTAAATGTCTCACTAGAAAAGAGAGGGGATCAACGAGTTGGGGTAGTCTTTGCCTGACTCATAGAATATTGTCCCTACCATCAGATGCCTAAAAGAACTCTCAGATGAAGGGAATCTCAGCTAAGGCTCAAGCTCATGTACTATGAGCAAGCATGCAACTAAAGCATGTTAAGCATTAAGTGATAGTTTCCATGAGCAAGTGAGCATTTATTACAAGGGGCACACAGGGAAATAAAGGTCTGCTCAGGTCTGGGGCTGGCATCATACAGTGTTCCCACAGAATAAAGCTTCATTTCTAGGCCTTGAGTTGTGAGAGCCCTTGTGAAGAATGACTGGCTAATCCTCCCCCAAATGGAGCTGAAAGACAATATACTGACCGGAGGAGTGAGACCTAGAAAGGAAAAACTTCAACTCTTGTGTCTCACACCCCTGACTGGCAGCCTTAAAAGACTATCTCCTGAGATTAGACCAGTTGGTCTTAGGCTCCAAATATTCAAACAGGGTAGAGTGGTGCCAGCAATGCCCACCTCAACCCCTGCAAAGCACACCACAGGATGAAAGTTGCAGGGATACCTCCCTCTAGGTCTTCTCACTGTCATCTGAACTGAAGTAGCAGTACAGATTTCAGTTCTTGCGAACTGTAGATAAGCTATGTACCTCTGGGGTCTGAAAGATCATTTTATACAGAAACTTATCATAATGAGGGCTAGGACACAACCTACCTTCGAAGTTTTATTCTTCTAGTGATTCTGAAATGATATCTGGGGTCATATGAGAGAATCTCAAGCTAATCACCACACAGGATCCATTGAAGTGCCAACATCCTTCTGGAAGTGAGGTGCAGTACATGTTTTCCTCCTGGTACAGCATGATGTCATACTCCTTTCCAAGACAATATGATGTCATACTCCTTTCCAAGACAATATGATGTCATACTCCTTTCCAAGACAATATGATGTCATACTCCTTTCCAAGACAATACAGGCAATGGTGGTCAAAGCCCTTAGCAGGTACTCTGATTTCAACATATACATTTAATCGACTTACTTCTAAGAATGCGCACTCACAAACTTTCGCTTGTGACAGCTACATAAGTCTTTTGTTTAAATGCATTCTGACAAACATCCATTCATTGTACTGTTAATCCATAATATGTAATATTTCAAGGCAGCACTTTTAAAATGGACATTCATCCTCACAGGTGCACAACAATTGAGAAAAGGAGACATTCTAATTATGTGCCAGACACAAGTATTCCCTTTTTTTTATGGCTGTGAAACTCTTGCGTTAACAGATTTAAGTTAAGAGGGTGTGGGGGTAAATCCCCCAACACTGCTCATGGTTCTTCTGTCGTTCACTAAATTAGTGCTGATAAATGTAAATTTATTTTATTTTTCTGTTTTTGAAATTGAGCCCTATACAGAACTGAACTGTGTGAGCAGTAAACCAAAAACCAGGTGGGCATAGGGTCAGGCACATTTACAAAGCTGGTAAGTGAAATTACACACACTTACACACACACACACACACACACACACACACACACACACACACACACACACACACACACACACACACACACACACACACACACACACACACCTTCTACGAAACTTTGATCACCATAAATAGGTGGAAAGAATGACTATAACAACAGGGGTCATCAAGGAGACTCCTAGATGCTAGATCACTATATCATTATGGGAGGTTTCTGCTGTAGCGGTTTAACATGATAAAATCTGATCTGCCCCACGCTTCTGCCAGTAGTACACTTCTAGCACACCTTCGCTAATTTCAGCAGGCCATTAAGCATACAATATTCACCACATTCTGTAGAATGCTGCAGAGTTACTAAGTGCTGGATTTCTGCAGTATCCCTGTTTACAGTTTGATGACTTCACTCACTATCTACACTATTATAGTCTAAAAACACTTTGTGACAGACCTAATTTTACAGTTGTGGGCAACTTGTAACATGATTATTCTGATCTTCATACTTACTAATTTGCTTCGTATTAGTGACACAATGATTAATAATTTCACTCCAGAGATTACAGCAGGCGAATGAGAGTCATAAACAAACGCTGCCACACTTCTGCTTGTGCATAACCATATCTCCATTTTAACACATTAGTTTTGCAGATTTTATAGTTAAGCTGAAGTACTTGTCGAAAGTGTATTCTGCACTATTTCTGAAGTTTCCCACTTTAAAAGACACATTAGGGTTTCTACTGCCTCACAGCTGCTTTTGCTGTAATTTTCATTTGCGAATAAGTCTGCTTATCTTCAGTAACAATCACATTCTTCCTCCGGCTTCAAATGTCCCTCTCTGCAACCCTTCCCAAGTTTACATACTGACAACCATGTACTGCAGTTTAAATGATACAATTAGCTACAGCTGAAGAAAGATACAACAAGCATCATAAAATGTGTTACACGTGCAATTAACAAGAAAACACTGTAAATCTGTTCATTTTTAGTGGTTAAGCCAGTTGGCTGTGCTTCATCGCACACAGTGAACAATGTATTCCTTTTTGAGTCTTATTATTCAGACAAATAAACACATATGCAAAATCTAGAACTTATTTATTTATGAAAAATAAAATAATCCAATCATTTCCTTCTGAAACACTATATGCAGAGATGATGAACAGGATAGTCTCGTGATACATCAGCTGTCATCCAGTACTTGAAACATGCACCTTGCTGTACACGATTTACATAGCAACTTGTGGAAACGCCACGCCACACTGTCTCCGAATCTCATACAAAATGCTCATTACAAGTTCACTATCTGCCAGGGGTATTATAGGGCTCTCTTTCATTCCTGCAATATTAAAAACAAATGGCAGCATTACGGCATTGGCATCTGAAGACATTCGGCAGAAGTGTGTGCAGCAAATTTCTTCCAGTCCATGTTGATGGTACAGAAATGACTGTCACTTTTCTAAAAATGATGACTTCCCAATATCACAAATAACCAAGTGCATACTGAAATATTACACGTGACCCCTTTTTCTTCCTCATGAAATTGTTATTGCAGCATTTCAGAAGGTGAGTAGTTTACTAAAAAATGTTACAATATCTACAGCCACTAACTGTTCGCTAACAGTATCAGCCAAGTCTAATGAACACAAATGGGTTAAGTCATACACTGAGCTACCAGCAAAACCACGACACAACTACAGTTTTTCTGTAGGTACTTACCAAATGCATTATAATGCATGTAACAGCAGTGCAAAGATAAAGCAAGACAGGAACTCACCCTAGTGGCTTATCTTTATTGGTTCATGCTGGTTTGATACAGTAGTACACATAATGGGTAGATCTTCCACATACTCCCGAGTCCTTTCCAAATACAAGTCCACCTTCCTCTACATTCTCTAACAGGACCTTATTCTCAGAACAGGATATAATATGTAATACAAATCAAACAAGCTCACATAGTCTTCAAGTACACAACTTCACAAGAAAAAGCAAGTTACTGCAAAGGACATCTTTGAAAACGAGCTGCTATAGCAAACTCTTAATATAATTTCTCTGTCCTACCTCATGGTGTCTCCTGCAACAGACCAAAACTGGTGGGACAAAATCTGAAGCAATAGCCAGTAAAAGGAAGAGGACCAAAAACTAAACTTCAGTAGGCCCAAAAGAAACAAAACTAAACTGGACAGCTTCCTTCACAGGATACATTACAGCATAGTCCTAAAGGATGTTGTCTCTCTATAAACCATATCCAGTTTATGAAAACTGGCAGATGACTTCTTTACAAAAAAGACAGAAAAGACCTCTCTCCATTTATGGCCATCCCCCAGGGAGTGCAGCTATTTCAGCACCCACTGCAGGGATACTTCCAAAGGTTCTCAGGACTGGGCTACCATACAACAGTCAACCCGACAGAGGAACACAGAAAGGCACTTTTCTAACAAGGATATACCTATTATTGCCAAAACTTTGATAAATACTCTGGGCCATAAACATGCTGCCTAAATGATAGTGCCTAGGACAAATAATGAATCTGCACAGATGCCTGTCAATAGTGCTGTGACACTGCCAGCCCAGCTAGATAGAATTTTCTAAATAATTCTATGTCCTTTGTAAATAGTAATATGATTTGTATACTTGCCTTAAAAATGTAAGAAAACTATATGTTCTGTACTGAGCTTCAAGGTTGTAACCACAGTGCTGGAAAAGAGCATTAATATGTATAAATTATATGCCAATGCAAATGTATGGTTTCACAGTAAAAGTTGGAATATAAAGAGTTAACGTGCAAACTCTAAGACAATAAATAAAGAATTTTACGAGTGTGTTTACCAGAACTAGAAGACAGAATGTCTGCAGCTGGAAATTCTTTCTATTGTTTGAAACAGAGGTAATTACAGGTTTCCAATGTAATTGTTTTATTACTTCCAGTTCCTGGCAAGCTTCTAAGAGAAAACTGTCAGCTTCTAAGAGATAAGTATTTTTCATAGAGACATGTTAAATTCTGTTGGTATCTGTTTAGCCTGGGAACTAGATGCAAGTGGCAAATAGTGATGTCATCTAGCTAACCCAGCAGTAATGTGTATTATTAACTTAAGGACTATCTCAGAGAAAAAGAGTGCATATTGCATATTGTTCTGGACTTGTTAACAACTCACCAGCACTTTGCCTTGCTCTGTAAGTAAGTTATTTAGGTACAGTGATTTTTATTCTTAGAAACAGATACTAATACAGTAAGATTAGTCTGGATATTTTCTGTATTTATGTGAGACTGTCCGGCAATGTTGTTTTAAAGTATTTCCTGTGATTCTGAACTCTATTGTCATTGTGTTGAGTTAATGAGTATTGTCTTGTGCTTTTATTATTTATTATTAAATATTTTTAAACCTATTAATTGTGGCTGGCTTTGTTTAAGAGATATTTAAGCTCTCTTACAAGCCACTCTAATAGCCTTGGCCTTGGACACACTTACTGAATGGATAATAGTTATATTGCACAGTAGAATTGGTCACCCTTTGTAAGGGCCTTAGAGCAGAGTAAGAGTGGTTGGTGGTAGGTGGTACTACTGTACACTCTGGGCACAAGAGGCATAGCTAGTGAACCTGTGCCAGCCTTCCCCAGGAGTGTATGTGTGTTTGCACATAAATCAAATCTCAAAGTGTGTGTGTGTGTGTGTGTGTGTGTGTGTGTGTGTGTGTGTGTGTGTGTGTGTGTGTGTGTGTGTGTGTGTGTGTGTCAGCTACTTGGGCAGGGACACAAAGCACTGCTTGGACAGGGAGGGTGCTGGAGGTTTTGGCTTGACCACTTGGCTGAGATCTGAACCCTATACCTGTGCCAGTGAGGAGTCTTATTGGGGATCGGGGAAGAAACCAGAAACCAGCCCCCAGACTGACTGTGATCTCTGTGTGCTCTTATGAGAAATTGCACTTTACTGTGTGTACTGTTCATCCTCCCAATGTGCACGTCCCTCACTGAAGTTAGTGATGAGGATTGAGGCTGCTCGATTACTGGGCCAGTGCACAGGCATCACAGGTGCATTCAAAGGAAATTATTCAGAAGACAGAGGTCTTATAGGATGATCCCTGAACCACCCTTGGGAAAATGGCTTGCTGAACTTAGCACAGACACAAAGAATGTATTTCTTAAGCCATAACATAAATACACAACTTTTGAGTCATTTATTTATTTTATTTTATTTATTGGCATTTGATTACAGGGAAAGTCAACTGGGCCAGTGAAAGCCCATTTTTGGTGGAGGCCCAGGGAGAAAAGCTCCAGGTAATACATGTAACAGAGATTAACAATTTTCAAAATAACAGTTTTCAAGAATTACAAAAATAAAATGCATGAAAATTATACAATAAAATAATCATAGAATTGCATGAAAATCATATAAAATAGATACAGCTGATAAGCCTTTATATTAACAACAGTGAAGTATTGGTTAGAGTACTGGCCATCAGACCAGTTAACAAATGTAAGATAGACACAGACTATTAGGCAAATACAAGCTGGGCAGAGGGGTTAAATATTGTGCAGGTCATGAGCTGCACGGTAAGCATGCAGTAAAGGATTTACTAGTAGTGAAGAGTTGTACTATAAATATATGTAGAAGTAGAATGCAAGTTGAAAAAAAAAGCAAAGAGAAAGAAAAGGTGCTTAGGAGATTATGATGAGGCGAGAAGTAATAATAAATAGTAACTTTTTTAATACGATTAGGCAAGCAAATGAAATATATTAGCAGGGGCTAGAGATGGACAGATTACGTTCAGTAAGCATATTAAGTAATGGTAGAGGAGGAAACTGAGCAGTTACATATCCAGTTGGAGAGGAGATGATTTTGAAGTGCAGTTTTAAAGTTGCAGGGGTTATGCTGTAAGTGGATGAATGTAGGCAGAGTATTCCATTTTTGGCCAAGATCCATGAGTATAACTTCCCTGCAGGTATTTTAGGTTTATGGACTTGAAAAAGCTGTTGTTGTTCAGAACGCAGAGGCCTAGTGGGGTTACAGAGGGTGAGTATTGAGTTAAGTGCAGGGCAGTCTTGTGGTTTATGAATAGGTTTATGAGTAATTGTGAGTTAGAGGAGTAATAGTGGGGGAGTTCGAGCCATTGTAACCTTTTTAGGGCAATACAGTGGTGAGTTGAATGGGGGGTGTTTGTAGTGAATTTAGCAATTTTATTGTAGCATATTTCTAATTCTGATTGCAAGTAAGACTGCAGGTTGGTTAGCAAATGCACGACATAGGTTAGAGATGGTAAAAGGTATGATTGTGCTAGAGTTTGTTTAGATGGGAGGGAGAGGAACTTACTGTGTCTGTAGAGCAGCCCTAACTTCTTATGTATCTTACTTACATTGTTTTGAAAATGCAAATCAAATTGTTGGTGTTCACTGATTATTATTCATAACAATTTGGTGTGGCTACTAGTTCAATTTTTGTAGAGTTGAGATAGTATATGTCGAGATCAGCTTTGTTTATATGGGGTTGTCTCTTGGGTGTAAAAATCATGAGTTTAGTTTTATTTGGGTTTAGAGAGAAGTGATTATTGTGAAGTCATGTCCCCACAGAGGAAAAAGCTGCCTAGGTATTTTGTTCTAGTATTTTTGTATTAGGTGCAGAGTAGACTATGGTGGAGTCATCTGTGTATTGGACTACGGAACCCTGTGGGATAGACAGGTGGAGATTATTGATAAAAATATTAAGTAGAAGAGGGGCTAAGACTGAACCTTGGGGGACACCTGTGAGGTTACGAAGGTAGAGGGAAATGGATTGTGCCATTTAACAGTGTGTTCTCTGTTGGAGAGATAGCTTTTGAACCAATTAAGTGACTGGGGAGATAACCCTATATTTGAGAGCTGAGATACAAGAATAGAGTGAGAGATGGTGTCAAATGCTTTTGACACATCTAAGAAAAGGGCAGACACAATGTGTCTTGAATCCCTCTCTTTGTTAACTGTGTCTAGGAAGGAAGTTAATGCAGTGGATGTGCTGTGACCTGGGCAGAAACCATGCTGTGTTGAGGAGAGGATTTTGTTTTTAGAAGATAGGCTAAAAATTATTTTTGTACACATTTTTCAAGGATTTTAGAGATGGGGAAAGCATAGCAATGGGTCTAAAGTTGGAGATATCAGTTGAAGGGACACATTTATGTGCAGGAAGAATGATTGCTTTTTTCCACAAACAGGAGAATAGGATTCTAGGATTGATCTATTAATCAGAATTTTAATGGGGTAGACCACAGCGTCAGCAGCAATTTTAAGAAACTTGGCTGGAATTTTGCTGGCTGAGGTTGAACAGGATTTTAATTTTAAAAGTAATTTTTTTGATCAAAGTTACTCACAAATGGCTAATTCCCCTGAAGAGGTGGGGAACGATATCCCCTGTGCACAGAGCAGCCCGAAGACTAACAGCGGAACTGAAGTGACGTCAGATGCCAGAACTGAAGGCAATGTAGGTAGAGCAAGTATACCTACAAGAGAAGAGCGCTCGCGCGCTAATGGATCGTACAATCGAAGAAACAACAATGAGCAACACCTTGGGACTGGTGGTTCTGAGTATCTTTCCAAATATATAAATATCGATTTCAACAATTGGCTCAACAAATCGTTTTCGGATTCCAGCAGACGACCAGAGAACAGTCGGGGTGACAATATGGACTATAAGGAGAAATGTAAATCATTAAAATTACTTCTTACCAGGTACAAAAATTTATCTGTTGAAAACTGGTACTTTAACAAGTGCCTACAGGATAAAATTGTACCGAAGGGACTGAGAATAAACAGATTTCCTAACAATGTTAGTGGTAATATTGATAATGTATTTTTTAAAAATATTTGTGACATTTTTAATGAGTGTGGATTAACAGTTTTAAAAGTATTAATCAAACATAATGAACAGAAAATGGAGTCAGATAAACTAGAGATTGACCATTTATATAAAGAAATACATGATGATTTATTATATTCAGTTCAGGAGTATCGCAATGTATACTTTAGAACTTTATATGATGTTGATAACACTATCACACGTAGTTATAACAGGAAGATATCTAAACTAGAAAGGGACATCAATGAATATAAATGTGGTACAGCCTACAGTCCTGATAATAAGAATGGCAACAGATTTTACTATAAGGAAAACCCTTTACCATCCCATATACACGACAATTATAGAAGAAATGGAATGGTGAATTATAGAAGGCGAGATGTGGATTTTGTACAAGATAAACATGAATATACTGAACCTATTGATGTTTTGGGTGACAGCAGTGACAGGCTCCCTTTAGAGGGGGAAGGACCAAGGCAGTCGGAGAGGTTGAGAAATTGTGTCCAACAACCCTCATATGCCCAGATTACCAACAACAGCAATTACAACCAATACATGAGGAGACCCTACAGGTAGAGCAGGCCTTTGGTAAACTTTCCAATACAGGTTCCCTGATAGAGACAGATAATCAATTAATTATACATTCTAGGAATGATTTTTATATTTTAATTATACAGATATAAATATAAATGAGGTGTATTTTAAACTTTTTACAAAAGGTTTTACTTTTATACCCAGCAAGAAGACTAATATTGAAAACATTTTACTGGATGTTAAGATTTTTACAAGGAAATTGAATTTTTTACATATTTTTAAAGAGAAAGGAGACTTACATGATGAAGAAAAAGCGGTGTTGATTAGGCGAAGTACATACAACCCCCCCCCCTTCACCATGACATTTATAACTTTGAAAATACCCTCATCAGAAGGATTCGTAGTGAATACCATGATAATAAGAATGGAGATGGAAGTAATTTAACCGATGATGAGTACAAGCTTCTTAATGAACTAAGACGAAATGACATGATCCGGGTGATGTAACCGGACAAAGGTGGGGGGATTGTGCTCATGGATGAATGGGATTATACTAATAGAATGCTTAAAATTCTAAATAATGTTAGTAGCTACACAATAGCTTCCAAGAATGAAATTAACATCTCTTATCAAAAATAGATTTTATTATAGTAGATAATTTACTACAGGAGCTCATTGATTTGGATTTGTATAACTTCTTAAAAGTAAGTAAACCTGTCATCCCTGCCATTTTTGGTATACCAAAAACCCACAAAAGTATTACAAACCCCCCTATGAGACCCATTGTCTCATCAAAAGGATCCAAAACCCAACCTTTGGCTATTTATTTTGACACAAAACTTAAAAAGTATCACAGCAGATATCCACATATACTAATAGATTCCTGGGACTTTTTACAGAAAATCAATAATGTTTTATATAGTGATGATGTCAAGTTTATTACAATAGACGTTAAAGATCTGTTTTCAGTTATACCCCATGCAATAGGTATGGAATGGTTTGAAAATATGTTAGTAGAGATGAACTTGCTGACACCAGACGAATTTAAATTGGTACTAGAATTTATGGAACTGGTGTTAAAAAATAACTATTTATTTTTTCAAGGTGAAATTTACCACCAAAAAGAAGGGGTTGCGATGGGGGCAGCCTGTGCCCCCATCTATGCCAATATTATTATGTTGTATTGGGAAAGACATTATTTATTTAAATCTGAGTTTTTCAACTGGATTAAAAGTTACTACAGATTTTTAGATGACATCCTCATTCTTTGGGAAGGTTCTGAAGAAAAAATAAATGAATTTACTAAGTATATTAACAATAGTACTAACTTTTTAAAGTTTACACACCAAAGTGACTCACAAGAGATACATTTCTTAGATGTCAGGTTACAAAAGAACTATGAAGCCAAAAGTTATAAATCTACAATTTACAGGAAAGAATACCACTCTAATGCATATTTACATTTTGATAGTGACCACCCAACCCAACTAAAAAGAAATATTGTAAAGGGACAGATGATCAGGGCAGCCAGAATGACATCTGACAAAGATGATTTCCTCTGTGAAATTGATATGATACAAAATATGTTTCAAAAAAGAGGCTACCCTTTCGAGTTAACACAACCCATCAAAGAATATGTGGTAGATAGATGGGGTACAACCTATATACCCTTATTAAATAATGTTAACAACAATAATATAAACAATATAAAAGATGTGGTGAGTTACGGTAATGGAGTTCCTCAACAGGTGAATAGTAAACATACATTGCCTTATATGACCCTTACCTACTATAATGGTATAGGATGGCTCAAAAAATGCATTAATGAGACCTGGGAAATGTTCAAAGCTATGCCCACCCGAATTATGGTTTTCCAAAACAAGTTGACATACAGTTTTAGGAGGAATAACAACTTGAAGAATATTTTGGAGAGCAGAAAGGATAACAATGAGAGTGGAACTGTTTCCAAGAAAAAGGGTACTTTCAGATGTGGGAGATGCCTACAATGTCCATTCATAGCAGGTGAAAAAGAACTTTCAATTCCCACATTAAGAACAACATTGAGGTCTAAAAAGTACAGCAGTTGTTACACCAAAGGGGTGGTATACCTAGCTTATTGTAAATTCTGCTGGGCATATTACATTGGCAAAACAGAGCGACATCTAAGGAAAAGAATATATGAACACACGAGGGATATCAACCGGAAGAATGAAAATTATGCACTTTTTAGACACTCACAAACATGTCATGAAGCTAATTTTAAGTTCTGGGTCCTTGAAGAAGTCCTACATTTTGAGAGAGGTGGTGATTGGGAGACCAAACTAGCATACAGAGAAATGATATGGCAACTTAAACTTGATGCTTGTAGTGGTAAGGGTCTTAACGACCACATTTCAATTACACCAGCTCTAAAAATTTTATCAGAAGACCCCAAGAGACACAAATCTTAAAAAATACACCAAAAACACTTTATAGAATTTAGAATACCAATATTAAATATTAAACATTAAATATTTATGTACCCTAGTGGTTTGAATTTTTAGTATATAATTATTAATTTTATATTAATTTCATATGAGTTTTAAAACCTCTTATGCTGAACATTGAATGTCTGTATTTTTTGTATTTTGTATAGTATTTGTATTTATATTCTACTTAACATTTTATATATATTTATATATTTTTACATAAAAGTGTTGGTGCATCATGTGTAATACAATACATTAATTACACTAAACTCAAAGACAATTTTATAGAGAAGTTTTATATTTATATATATATATATTTTTATAGAGAAGTTATATATGTATATTTTTATACATATATATAGGTTGTATTGACATCTTCTGACTTCAACTGCATCCCACTATGTATTTATGGAATTACTATCTAATTGCTTAATTGTTTAACCATTACTCCCTAGTGTATAAAAGGAATGGGAGAGGTGCTTCTAATTGATTCTGAAGAGGTCTCCAGTGTGGAGACGAAAGTGCTAAATCCTATTTTGTTGTGTTCTATTTGTCTAAATAAATAGTGTTTTATCTGTGGAAAAGCGAGTGGACTTTGTGGAATAAGGCTTTGATTTTGTGCTTTTGGAAGACAGCCTTTATTGGTACCGAACTGTACTACTTTTTGTGGAAATGCATGACATAGGTTAGAGATGGTAAAAGGTATGATTGTGCTAGAGTTTGTTTAGATGGGAGGGAGAGGAACTTACTGTGTCTGTAGAGCAGCCCTAACTTCTTATGTGTCTTACTTACATTGTTTTGAAAATGCAAATCAAATTGTTGGTGTTCACTGATTATTATTCATAACAATTTGGTGTGGCTACTAGTTCAGTTTTTGTAGAGTTGAGATAGTATATGTCGAGATCAACTTTGTTTATATGGGGTTGTCTCTTGGGTGTAAAAATCATGAGTTTAGTTTTATTTGGGTTTAGAGAGAAGTGGTTATTGTGAAGTCATGTCCCCACAGAGGAAAAAGCTGCCTAGGTATTTTGTTCTAGTATTTTTGTATTAGGTGCAGAGCAGACTATGGTGGAGTCATCTGTGTATTGGACTACGGAACCCTGTGGGATAGACAGGTGGAGATTATTGATAAAAATATTAAGTAGAAGAGGGGCTAAGACTGAACCTTGGGGGACACCTGTGAGGTTACGAAGGTAGAGGGAAATGATTTGTGCCATTTAACAGTGCGTTCTCTGTTGGAGAGATAGCTTTTGAACCAATTAAGTGACTGGGGAGATAACCCTATATTTGAGAGCTGAGATACAAGAATAGAGTGAGAGATGGTGTCAAATTCTTTTGACACATCTAAGAAAAGGGCAGACACAATGTGTCTTGAATCCCTCTCTTTGTTAACTGTGTCTAGGAAGGAAGTTAATGCAGTGGATGTGCTGTGACCTGGGCAGAAACCATGCTGTGTTGAGGAGAGGATTTTGTTTTTAGGAGATAGGCTAAAAGTTGTTTTTGTACACATTTTTCAAGGATTTTAGAGATGGGGAAAGCATAGCAATGGGTCTAAAGTTGGAGATATCAGTTGAAGGGACACCTTTATGTGCAGGAAGAATGATTGCTTTTTTCCACAGACAGGAGAATAGGATTCTAGGATTGATCTATTAATCAGAATTTTAATGGGGTAGACCACAGCATCAGCAGCAATTTTAAGAAACTTGGCTGGGATTTTGCTGGCTGAGGTTGAACAGGATTTTAATTTTAAAAGTAATTTTTTTGATGAAAGTGGTGGGGATTGGAGAGAGGTTGAACTCTGCCTGGGAAGACTGTTGTGAACAGTTAGGTGGTAGGATATTAGTGCTTGGAGTAGCATGATCCAAGGTCTGTGAGGTATTATGAAAGTTCTGAGGAGAGGAATGTTGTAGGAGGGGGGGAATGAAAAGATGCAGTTGTGGGAATAGAATTGTTTGGGAGAGGTAAAGAAAAGGTGGCAGTAATGTTGGCAATCATGTCTATAAAGTAGGCATTGAAGATGTGGGCTATTTTTTCAGGAGGCATGTCAGGGTGTGGGCAGGGATTAGGTTTGGTGGCAGGGTTTCAGAGCTTATTTATGGAAGACCAGAACATTTTGGGGTTATTTTTCATATTTGTTTGCTGGCTGTAGAAGTACTGCTGTTTGTCTTTAAATATGACCTTTTTAACTTGGTTTCAGAGCTGTTTATAGTGAATGAGGTCTGATCGATTTTTTGATTTAAGCCAGGTTTTCCAAACTTTAGCTCTGTAAGTCATAATTTCTTTGGTAGGTCTTGTTAATCAGTGGGCATGTTTACTTTTGATTCTTTTGGTTCTGGAAGGAGCTAGACTCGCCAAGATATTTAGAAAGGTGTTGAAGTAAAGTAGAGCAACAGCTAAAGGTAGAGTTTTAAGACTATTCCAGTTAATGCTTTTAGGATGCTATTGAATGTGGGGGGGTTAAATTTTTAAAGATTTTGGATAATTTTAATGTTATGGACTTTATTGATGGATGAATAAGCATGGATAGCAAAGGCTGGGAGATGATCACTAATAGAGCTGGACATGGTGCCTGAAGCTATGTGTTTGGAGGGGTCAGTGAGTAGAATCCAGTCTAAGATTGTACCTTCATTAGTTCTGTTATTATACCTAGTAGTGGTGGAGATAAAGTGTGTGAAGTGACACAAATTTATGCAAGAAGGTGATTGTTTGGAGGAAATGGAACCCAATCAATATTCATGTCGCCAAGAAAAATAGTTTCATTTTTTATGGTGAAGGAAATCCGGGAAAGGATATTTTCTAAAACTGTTATGTTTTTTTTTTTCAGGGGAATGCATATAACAATAATACAGAGTTTTTTAGAGCAGTTGATTTCCAGAAAAGAATTGAGGAGTAGAATCTTTAAATTAAGAGATGTTGAAAGTATTGGGGTAGATGATTGCAATGTCACCTCCTTTTTTGTTAATCCTATCTGCTCTAATTATGTTGATGTTTGGTGAGAGAGTCCTGTATAGAAGATTTTAACCAGGTTTCTGTAGCAGCTAGGATATTGGTTTTGCTGTGACTGAGCCAGCCTTGCAATTCAGAGGATTTATTGCAGATACTCTGGAAGTTTAAAGTAGTAATATGAAGAGTTCTGGAACATTTAGGAGAGGTAGAGTCTAAAGGGAAGGAACTATTGGAGTGTCCAGGGTTAGGGTGGATGTCTCCGGAAAGGATGAGGGAAGAGAGGATATGGGAGAGATGGTATATAATATGAGATAGTTTAGAGGTGATACGGTGGGGGAACACAGTCAAGGGGATCGGGAGAATAATGTAAAGAATAGTTGATGGAGATGATAGATTTATTTGCAGAAAGAAGACAAGTTCTATGATACAGGCTAAGGCTAATGTTAGAATAGAAATTCTGTGGGGAGAATGTGGAGCTGGTTGCATAGTGTGTCCTAGGAGATAATGAGTGCAGGTTTAATGATGTCACATTTGAAAGAAGAACAAGTGTTAGGAAAAGAGGGAATAGAACTACTGAATGTGAAGAAAGGGGAGACATTTGGAGAGAGATAATATAGGAGTAGAAAGTGTGAAGGAGGAAGTGTGGAAGTGGGATAGGTCAGTGAGCACGGGGGTGTAGCTAAGAGCATATAAATGCAACGAAAGAGGGGTGGGTGGGGATGGGGGGTAGGGGGACAGAGTGATCTCGAGCGTAGTGGGTTGAACCCACCTTGTACACAGCAATCACAAAAACAATCTACAGGTAAGTAACGCACATGTCACAGGAGCTGTTGTTTACAGAGTAGCTGCTCTATTGATATTGTCTTGCTATCATGAACCCAAATATGCCATCTCACCCATACAGTTATTCCACTTGGATTTAAATTCATTCACTGTGCATTTCTAAAACAGAGTGGTAATGCATTCCAAGTAGGCACTATTCTTGTGCTGTACTATTTAATTTGTTTTTCTGTCTATGGATTATCCCTCTTTGGAACCAGCAAAACCAACAAAATGGTACAGCTCATGAGCAGCCATTTGTTAAGACTGCACCACTCCACAAAAACATGGGTATTTTTTTATGAAGTGTCTTAGTTCTCTCAATATAACAACTAAACAGTCAAGAGACAAGTCCTTCTGTGTTTTCACAGGATAAAGGACTGGATAATCAATTCATTAGTAAAATGTAGCAACCTTTGGTATAAACTTTGGATCAGCTTCCAGAGTAAAACCATCACTGCAGAAAGTGATAAAGGATTCCACCGATGCTGTCAGTATTGCTGAAATGCTTCCGCCTAATGTGACAGTAGAAACAGACAGATATCTTAAGCTTGCAATTGGCAGCAGGCTTCTGTATCATAAAATGTTGTAGAATTAGATTCCTGATTTGGGGAGAGGGACTGGAAATGCCTTCCACAAATAACTTATGAGGCTCAGATTAGAAGCAGATCACTGCATCTTAGATGGAAAATGGAAACAGCAACACAAATCAAATAGCAGCTATGTTAAGCCTTTGATGCACAAATGCTTCTAACAATAATTCCTGAGCCAGAGCTGCTAAAAGGATGATATATGGGATTCTAACATGCTAAAAGAGAAACTTTTCCATTTATCAAAGCACATTTTCAAAGATGGTTTTTAGTGTTTCTAAAATCTCCACAATATGCTTGGGAATGTATGGTACATGGACTACTGCCAGTGGCCCATTAACAAGGCACTGAGGTGCAGAGATTTCAGACTGTGATGAAAATTCTTGCCTAGTTCATTGCTAAGCCTGAATGTACAGGAAAGACTCACAAAGTCTAAATAGTCACAAAATGTAAATGAAAGAAAATGATTTGTTCAAGTTTTCTTTGCTCTTCTTTTTAGATGTCTGTATAACAATGAGACCTGGGGAACCTGGAAGAAGACATAAAGGGACATATTTCCACAGTGCACCAAAAAGCACTGACTGTACATATTCACATGTTTCACACCTTCAACAGTGAAGGACCATGAAGCTTGCCTTTCCTTACCTGCTCATCACAATCAGTCATACTTTCTGACATCCTGATGCAGCTAAGTTTCAGAAAAGGCTCAGTAAAATAGTCAGGCTAATATTATCATTGGTTTCAATTTTTGGTCCTTAACAGCAGCCTGATGTGCAGACACCACAACAGACTGCCATCATGTCCAGGGAAAACTTCCTACCTCACACCCACAGAGTACCAGGGCAGGATGTGACCGTCCTGCAACTATCAGCTGGATAAAGTGGGTAATCTGAGAATGATTCAATGATGGACAAGCATCTGTCTTAGTAGAGATCATTTGCAAATTATACATACCAACTCCAACAATGCACAATTGTGAGGAAAGAGGAAACTCCTAACTTCCCCCAAAACATCAAAACTCAGCAAAAAAGCTATTTTGATGCTCCAAACATTCAAGGGTTGGACATTTGACATTAGGAGCCTTTATTGTTTTGAACTAATCCCTTACAGGCAGATATAAATAAAAGATGTATGTACACACACACACACACACACACACACACACACACACACACACACACACACACACACACACACACACACACACACACATTTATGTATATATACACATGCATATATTGGAATTTGCCTTTTCCTCACTGTCATGTGATCCTAAAGTTCGTATATATAGGTGGGGGGGGCTGCAGAAGGATTACCCTCTACCTAAAACAGGCTTTATTTTTTGATATTAAGGGCTTAGATATTTTAGGGTCTTGGATATTATGACAAACACACACACACATACTATGTATATATATATATATATATATATATATATATATATATATATATATATATATACATGGGTCTACTTCAAAAGATCAACTTATCACATCATCAAATCTGAGTTCATCAAGACCACATCAGTGAAACCGTCAAACACCCGGAACTGCAAACCCTAACCGCAGGAAATGAACCACCTGGCCACCAGGACAAAAAAACAACAACACAGCAAGTAACACCCACCAGAGTGGGGAGCTTTGCCACCACAGCCCCTGATGTGGGGGGCTCTGCCCCCCACACCCCCTAACTTAATATACTAACTCTGAAGTTGCACTACAGTGGGGAAATGGCAAAGTTAATCCATGTGGCCAAGTGGCTCTTTTCCCGGGGTTAGCTTTTGATGTTCCCAGTGTTTGATGTTGTAAGGTTTCGCTGATGTGGCCTCAATGAACTTGATTCAAATATGTGTTAAGTCAATCTTTTGAAGATATATATATATATATATATATATATATATATATATATATATATATATATATATAATGTGTGATTTAAGAAACGATTATCATATACAAGTGTATAACTTTATGACCAATGAGCTAGCTTCAGTGACTTGCATGCCATGTGGTACATCCCTTATTTCTGAATAAATCTGTATTGATTTTATTAACTGTCAAAGAAGTTCCGATCATAAAAAGAAATTGTATGGAAGGTGTTTATAATAAGCACTCAGAGGAAGGTTATTGTTTAATTTCAATGGACATACTGTACTGATTTTTTTCCCTGAAGAGTATCTTAGAATTCAGAATGAGTACTGAGTGGAACATGGGTAGCCATGCTTCTCACTCCAAAGGGCTTATTCTCCAGTCTGGTATTGGCTCAGTGCGTTTTGCTGCATGCTTTCTCCTGTCTCTGACAGACTTACCTTACAATTTTGTTTCCTCCCACATCCCAAAGGCATGCTGTACGTAAACTGGATGTCTTTTAAGTGATCATAGGTGCAAAAGTTGTGTGTGTGTGTGTGTGTGTGTCTGTGTGTGTGTCTGTGTGTGTGTGTGTGTGTGTGTGTGTGTGTGTGTGTGTGTGTGTGTGTGTGTGTGTGTGTGTCCGCATATCATGTGATGCACTGGTATCCCTTCCTTATTACCTTCTGTGCTTTGCACTCATTGAGTTCGGGTAAAGGCCCAGCTCTCCAGTAACCTTGAACTGGATTAAGTATATAATCAGAAAATGAACTGTGCCATTTTTAAATATGCATTTCTGCAAATATAAGTTTCTCAAAAGCAGAATGTGTCACAATGTAATGCAACTCTGACAGCATACCTCCTCTAAAAAAGAAAAGTTCTTGGTTCATTTGGAATGTCGAGTATCTGTTTTTCTCCAAAGCTGTGAGAGTTTGCTGTTTGAATGTTAGTGTCCACCTCCTAGTTCAAGTTCCCTGGAACACTGAAGCAAAACTATGAAGCCAAAAGCAAAAGGGAAAATGGACTGCAATATCTCAATAACAGGTTGATGCTCTGACACCAAAATGCATACTGACATTCCGACCTTCAGTGATACATTCTGGAATTATGCAAAATGTGTAGAATTTGTAACCTTATTTATTTTAGATAAAGTTACGTCATATAGTCTTATTCAGTGTCAGAAACTCAACCATCAAGTGGCATGTATGGAACCACACACTTTCTAGTTTACCAAATTGTCTCCATGGACCCACTGTTTCAGCATATGGAAGTGGAGAGGTCCTTGTTCAGCTTCGGAAAATAAACTAATACTTGCTTATGTCTTTCTGATCCAAGGTAGATGTAACCTCCCCCTCCCCTTTTTGCCAATGTAAAAATTCCTATTTGATTGTATTTACTTTTTTGTTACAGAACAAGATCTTTGTATGTTACAGTTACAAGCCAACTACATTACACAGCATTTGACATCATTACTGTATGAAGATCAAAACCAATTCCATGACACAGAGATGAACCTAGACTACTGAACAGACAAATTCAGTCCAAATATTTATTTATTTATTTAACATTTGTTAACTGGGAAAGTCCGACTTGGAACAAACCCAATTTTCAGCGGCGGCAAAGGGAGAAATGTTCCACACGCATGTATTTGTAATGTGGGAGGAAACCGGAGCACCCAGAGGAGACCCACAGGAATGCAGGGAAGACATGCAGACTTCACACAGAAGGCACCCAAGCCAAGAATCGAACCGGACAACCTCTTGCTGTGAGACTACAATGCTACTACTGCTGCACCACTGCACTGTCCAGCCTGGGTGCGTAAAGAGGAGGCTGGGTAATACTCACCTCCATACCTCTCAACTGTCCCTTTTTTTCAGGGACATCCGTGATTCTGGCTCAAACATTAGCTCTGTCCCTGTTAGCTCCTCCCAAAACTGGTAACATTTGGAGAAAAGGTGGTGAATTCTATTTAACATATAATGACAATAAATAAAGGTACAGAGTTCTTTTATGTCAGAAAATGTATGTTAATTCACATTCTGTTATTCTGTCAATATCTCAGGTTAATAATAATATTTTAAAAGTGTCCCTGATTGTCCCAAACTATTTCTGATTTTGTCCTGGATTCTGTTGAGATTTGTCACTGATCCATTGAGAGCTAAGCTCATTTCTCCTGAGTTACATGTATCAATGGCAAATGCACAGTCAATGAAATCCTACTGGATGTTGGAGACATCATGGGAAACCAGATCTTAAAAAGAAGGGAGGGCTGGCTTGAGGGCTGTGTCACCTGTTCGTGTGAAAGTTGTCCTCAGGCCACACCCACTGCATTCCCACAACTGCTGAAGTACGCATGTGGGAAATTAGGAAATGCATTAAACATCCCTTGAAACAAAACTGAAACGAGAGGTGCCACAATTAAATTTTATTAAAAGACATATAAAATTATATAAAATCAAACAAGATGAGCGCTTTTAGCTTTTGCCTTCTTCAGATCTATCACTAGCCAATCAAGAACTCATTTAAATTCTAAAAACAGCCAACAGAATCTGATTACGTTGTTATAACTAGTATTGTATAATGATGACTTCAGTCCCATTCATAAGTTCCTTATTCTCATTCAACCAATCATAGTTTTAAATGGAGGGGATGTGCCCAATCAATATCATCGCTTTAGAAGATGCCTCTTCAGAATGGGTTTCATTGGTAGAATTTAAGCCAGATTCTTTATCCGCACTCAAGTCGGCTATCCACCTGATCTCTTCATATTCTGTTAGTTCTTTCAGATTCCCTCTTCTCATGTTATTGTGTACTGTTTGCAGAACCATAAAGTGGAAGGAATGTTCAGGATTCAGTCTTATATGTTTATACAGAGCATTTTTAAAATATGGCTCTAGGTGATTCGGTCATGTTGACTAATGTCGTCAAAAATGGGCATGGGTAGTTACCGGTGATAAGTGGGTTGAGGACCTGGCCTATGCTGGCCCATGCCAGGGACCCATGCTAGTGGTGGGAGGGTTATATGTGCTCGTATTGGCAGGTGTGTGCCCACCATAAAGCCCAGCAGCCCTGGGTCAATAAGCTACTGGCTGGCCTGCGTCTAGTTGCCCAGCCTGGGTTACCTGGGATAGCTCTGTTGAGCAAAAGCTGGATGTAAAACCAAACAACCTGCCAAACATGAACTGCGAATTGCTACACTTAATGTAGGTTCACTGACAGGATACAGCTTGGAAGTGGATTATATGATGATACGGAAGAGGCTGGACATCCTATTATCCAGGAGATGAGATGGAAGGGCAGTGCAGCAAAGCCACTTGGCTTGGGATCCAGACTCTACTACTCAGGTGGAGGGCAGGCTAGAAATGGTGTAGGAATTGTGGTGAGAGAGAGGCTTCAGAAGGCAGTGAGGAATATCACCAGAATTAATGACAGACAGATGGCAGTCAGACTCCAATGTAATGATAGGGCAGTACTCATAATCTCAGCCTATGCCCCACAGCAGGGTTGTAATAGTGAGGATAGCAGTTGCAGGACCTACTAGATAAAGCAGGACAACATGAATTAGTGTTGATAATGGGTGACTTGAATGCACATATCGGGACAGACAGAACAGGATATGAGGACTGCCTGGGTCAGCATGGGTGGGGGAACAGCAATAAAGAATGAGAAGCCATTCTAGACTTCTGTCTGGCAAATGGCTTAATAGTAGCCAACACATTTATTTTATTTTAAGTTTGATGACTGGGGAAGTCCACTGGGCCATAAAGAACCCATTTTCAGTGGATGCATGGGGAGAAAAGCTCCATATTATTGCAAGTTACATGTTACATGTTGCAAAAGAGTAACAAAGATTCATACAGAACAATTAAACATTTGCAGAAGAATAATACATTATGTAATATGCACTTAATGAGTTAACATTTAAAACATATGGTTAAGCTGAGTAGTTACAGAAAATACATTTTTGTCAATAAGCTTTTAAGTAAGTTAACATTTAAGCAAATTGCTAGTAGCCCTTTGCAGGTTAGGTGAACCATTTTGCATGGAGACAGTACCAGAATATTTGTCATGGAAAGTATAGTACATTAGATAGCAGAGATAAAATCAGTCCCAGGTAGGGGAGAGATTGTTTTAGGTTGTGATGAAGCAATAGTAGTGGTAATTGGTGATGATTTTAGTGCAGGGTAGAAAGAGAGGGGGTTGAGAGGGGTTTATGTTGGAGCGTGACATGGGCATTCCCATTTCACTGACAGATGAGAGAATAGCTGAGATTTGAAATTCATAAGGTTTGGTAGGTTGCATAGGTGAGGGAGGAGAGAGTTCCACTGTTTTGCTAAGAAGTAGGACAGTAGTAGATGGCCAGGACATCGTGCTGGTTTGTGGACCTGAAGGAGATTTTGGTTAGTGTATCTAAGTGGGCGGTTGTGTATGTAGGGTTTTAAGGATGTAGCGAGAGATGGGCAGTTTGCAGGCTTAAAGATGAGCTTGTGGGCAATGGTGAGTTGTAGGTAACTGAGGTAGCTGGGTAGTTCAAGCCATTTGAGGGTGAGGAGGGAGCAGCAGTGGTGGGATGAGTTTTTTGAACTGGTTGCAAATTTGCAGATCTTGTGGTAGCAGGATTCATGTTTAGATTATAAGCTGAGGTGGACATTTGTGAATAAAGGGGCACCATACATAAGGGAGGGAAGTAAGAAGGTGGATGCCAGGGTTTGACAGGTAGAGGGGCTGAGGAAGTGGTTGTGTCTGTAGAGGAGACCTATCTTTTGGTGTGTTTTGATGTGAGTATCAAATTTTAGTTCTTCATCAATGATGATGCCGAGAAGCTTGGCGGTGGGAACAATTTCAAGGGGGGTGTTGTTCTGGCTCTGTATGGTGAATGAGGTTTTGTCAATAATGGAGTTTTTGGTAGGGGAAAAGATCATTAGTTTGGTTTTATTTGCATTTAGAGCCAAGTGTTTGGACTGCATCCATGTTTCTGTTGTAGAGAAGGCTAATTGGATTTTAGTTAGGAACTTGGAGGGTTAGAAGGCTGAGCAGATGATAGTCAAGTCATCTGCTTATTGGATGACAGATGATTCTGGGATGGAGTGGTGAAAGTTGTTAAAGAATAGGTTAAATAGGAGAGGGTCAAGAACGGAACCTTGTGGGACACCTGTGGGTGTAGGTAGGAAGGGAGATGTTGAAGTTTTCCATTGGACAACTTGTTGGCAGTTGGACAGGTAGCTGGAAAACCAGGCTATGGTGGTGGTACAAAGATGTAGTGTGGAGAGTTGGGATATGAGTAGGGTGTGGGAGATGGAGTCAAAGGCCTTTGACAGATCTAGGAATAGTGTAGATACATATTTGCCTGAGTCACATTCAAGGTTGATGGTTTCCAGAAAGGAAAGAAGGGCAGTCATGGTGCAGTGGCCAGGGCGGAAGCCGCGTTGGGTGGAGGAGAGGAGATTGTTTTGGCTTAGGTGTGTCATGAGTTGTGTTTGGATGGTTTTCTCTAGAATTTTAGAAAGAGGGGAAAGGATGGCTATAGGCCTGAAATTGGTTGTGTCAGTATTTCTGCCACCTTTGTGGAGGGGGATGATGTAAGCATGGTGCCAGATAGAAGGGACGTATGATTCTTGTATGGATCTATTAATAAGAATAGAGATGGGATAGGTGATGCTGTCTGCAGATTGCATGAGGAAGGTAGGTGGAAGGTTATCAGGTGCATTGTGACAGGGTTTGAGTTAGAGGAGAAGTCTTTTCATAGTGCTTGTGGGAATGGGAGTAAGGCAGAAGGGTGTTGACTGGGGTAGGTGATTGGGGTGGAGGTTGTGGTGGGAGGGGCTGGGGCTGGAGGACGAGGGTGGGAACGAGATGGATAGTCTGGCTATGCAGTCTATGAAGAATGAGTTGAAATGGGTGGCTGTGTCAAGGACAGAGAGGGTGGGATTAGGACACAGGTTTTCTTTATTACCAGGGTGCAGAATGGATGAGATGGAGTCCCAGAATTTTTTGGGATTTGTCGGGTGCAAGGACTGGAGTTTGGAGTAGTGGGCTTTTCGGTCTTTAGTTATTAGCTTTTTTTGTGGAGTTTCAAAGTTGCTTAAATTCTAGGAGCTAGTTGGGGTTTTTATGTTTTTGATATTGTTTCCATTTTTTGTCCCTTTGTTGCATGGCTAGTTTAGTTTCTTTTGATAACCATGAGCAGGGACTGGTTTTGATGCAGAAAGAGAGACAGTCACAAGATCACATACAAGAGTAGTCAACGTGCACGTAAGGAAAAGGCACTGGGGCAGAATCCATGATTGCAAAGTCATCTCCAGTGAAACAGTCAGCCCACAGCATAAACCACTAGTTGCCACAATCAGCTGCAAGCAGTGGTCAGAGAAGGCTCTAAGGTCTACAGAGACCAGGCGGAAGACCTGGAAGTTGACTGGAGAGAAAGCACAACAGGTCAAGGAATTACTCAGGGCTTTAGCACCCCAATAAGAGGAGGAAATAGGTGGAGTTGAAGAAGAATGGCAGCGCCTAAAAACAGCATGTGTTAGAACTACAGAAATGATATGCGGCCGAGCCAGATATGGAAATAGGGTACATAAGGAAAGCTGGTGGTAGAATACAGAAGTCCAGGAAGTCATCAAAAGAAAAAAGGAGTGCAGGAAGAAGTGGGATACAGAAAAGACTGACCAGGTTAAGAAGGACTACTGGTTGGCTAACAAAGATGCTAAGAAAGAAGTTGCAATAGCAAAGAATAGGGCATCAGAGGCACTGTACCAACTTCTGAAAAGTGACTCAGTAAGGGGCACAAAGAAACTATATAAGGTTGCAAGGCAAAGACAGAAAGATAAAGAAGATAGTTAGACACCCTTCATAAGGGAAGGAGTATTTCCAGCAGCTTCTGAATGAAGAAAACCCCACAGAAGCTGTACTGCCCCAGAAACAGCCTACGACAAGAGAAGAAGAGGAGCCCACCCTAGATGAAGTAAGAACAGTACAAAGGAAAATGAAGCTAGGGAAAGCAGCAGGCTCAGATGGCGGTCACAGCAGGTATGATAAAGATGCTGAGTGAGATGGGGGAGAAATGGTTCCTGAGGGTACTAATAGCAGTATGGAGAGAAAGGTGTATCCCAGATGACTGGAGAATAAGTATACTCATGCCAGTGTCCAAGAACAAAGGGGACATCCACAACTGTGGGTAGTACAGAGGCATCAAACTCCTATCACACTGCATGAAAGTTCTGGAGAGAGTGATTGATGAACAGATACGCAGAGTAGTAGAATGTAAGATGGGAGATGAGCAGTTTGGATTCAGATCAGGATGCAGCACAACTGACCTGATGTTTGCATTGAGACAGATGCTTGAGAAGAAGCTAGAGATGAGGAGAGAGTTCAACTGGGCATTCCTAGACTTGGAAAAAGCAGGTCTATATTGGATCTGCGAATGTTCACAATGTCGAATCTGATATTGTCGACACGTGAACAGCGAAACCAAAGAATATCGAAGAGGTAAATGGAAATCTGCGTAAGGGGAGATTTCCATTTGCTTCAATGTAGTGCGGTCTCAGAGTTGGTATATTTAAGTAGCTGGGGGTGTGGGGGGTGCAGGGGGGCTTACCCCCCTGCTTACAGCAAGTAGCTTTGTTTTCTGACATTTTTTTATATTTATATTAGGTATTCGATGTTACTGGACTTTGACGATATGGTGTTGATCATATCATATTTGAAGTTCAGTAACTTCAAGTATCTAATATAGACCTGCAAAAAGCATATGACAAGGTCCCAAGAAAGCTGATCTAGGCAGTACTGTGGTGGTTTGAAGTCCCAGAAACATTAGTAGAATTAGTGCAGGCTATGTACAAGGATCCAATGACTCAAGTACGAACAGTGTTCGGTCTCACAGAGGGGTTCCCAGTGGGTTTGGGTGTACATCAGGGTTCAGCTCTGAGCCCACTGCTGTTCATACTGGTGATGGACTACATTAGGAAACAGGTTGGAGGGGACAGATCAACAAAGCTGCTGTATTGAGACGATGTGGCAGTTCAGGCAGACTGAGCTAGAACTTCAGCAAAGGATAGGAGAATGGAATTCAAATCTGAAGGCACATGGGATGAAACTAAGCACAGATAAGATGGTGGTAATGGCAGCAAATTGGGGAAATCAGAAGAAGCTGAGAATATTGATAGAAGGGAAGATAGTGGAACAGGTAAACAGCTTCAAATACCTGGGAGGAGTAGTTGAGGAGAAGGGTAGTCTGAATGAAGAGGTCAAAGCTAGAAACAGAGGGGCTGCAGCCATCTGGCATAGAGTATCAGGTGTAGTCTATGACAGAAGACTGCCAAAGAAGCTGAAAAGTAAGGTGTACAAGACAGTGGTGTGACCAGTACTACTGTATGGTACAGAAACCTGGGCAGTAAAGGCAGAACGGTTGAAGAAGCTAGAGGTGATGGAAATTAAGTGCCTATGAAAGGTGATGGGATGCACACTGTGGGACAGGCGAAGAAATGAGGACATAAGAGCAGAAGCCAAAGTATCTCCAATTGTTGAAAAGATCAAAGAGAACACGTTACGGTGGTTTGGGCCCATGTGTAGAAAAGCAGAAGACAATCGAGTGAAGCAGATTTGGGACAGGCAGGAAGAAGGTAAGAGGAAACGAGGACGTCCAGCAAAGAGGTGGATGGATTGTGTGAAAGAAGATCTGCGACAGTCAGGCATGAATGTTGAAGAAGGCAGGAATGTGGCACTGAATCGAAAGAGTTAGCAACAGTTAACACGATACCCCAACCCCATGTAGAAAAATGGGAAAAAAGGGGCTGATGATGATGATGATAGATCATTTGTCAGATTTTTATTCTATATGTCTCTAATGTGAACTTGCATCTGCACCCTAAAGGGACAGTTCATTTTTCCTATATAGAAACTCATGCATCACATGCACTTAGCAATATATATTATATTTTTCGTTCCACATTTAACATATGTTTAGGTTTTGCATGTTCTCCCTGTTATAGGATGCTGGAATTGCTGTTCCTGTGTTATATAATGACATGCTGTACAGTGACCACACTTAAATGTAACAGGTCTCTGTGTTTCCATCCTCTTTATCTTATCTCTGCATAATAGCTGTTTCAAGTTTCTTTTATTTTTGTAACAAAAACTCAGCATATCCCCTACTATGTGTCTGATGGACTCATCTGCTGTTAATATTCGCCAATTTTTCTTTATTATATCACTTATTTGCTTAGCATCTTGACTGTAAGTTAATGTGCATATGAGCTTCTTAGAGCTTAGGTCTCTCTTGAGTCTATAGTCATCATCATCATTATACTATACTAGTTGTAACAACGTATCCAGATTCTATTGGTTGTTTTTAGAATTTAAATGAGTTCTTTATTGGCTATTGATAGATCTAAAGAAAACGAAAGCCAAAAGCGCTCATCTTGTTTGATTTTATATAGTTTTATACGCCTTTTAATAAAATGTCATTGCGGCATCACCTCTGATTTCAGTTTTGTGTTGGATATAGTTCTCGGGAACTGATCTTATTGGTCTAATTTGGTCTTGTATTTCATTTGTTCACAAATCCCCTGATGCTTGCCTGGGTTACAATCATTATGTAATCATCTTTCTAAGAAAGAGGAAAAATGAACATGAGCACATCTGTGGACCTAAGGTTGGCAGGTATGGAGGGTGTTTACACTATTTGGCCTGCAAGACTGTACACTAGTCACTGAGCTTTTCCTTCAGTCAGCATTTGAAAAGCATTTTGTCTGTCAAAGAAATGCACGTGTAGATGATAACTACTAAACTACAAGATGAATAAAGCCAAGTAGTAAAGCAGTCCCCACTTTCGTTCACCTCATGGTTACTATCATCATGTCTACAAAACATATTGGGGCAACGTGTGTGAGAGGGAGTGAGCACTTAGGATGCAGATGGGGAATGTCAGATTATGTGATTCTGCACCGCACAATGGAAACATGTTTGAACTACACACTGTCTTAAAGACTACCTGTCTTGCCAGAACCTCTGCTTTTATTTGTACTCCTTTCTAGCTGATAGTTTTATATACATCATTTCTCTTGTAATGCATTTAGCTGCAACAACATACTGGTTTGAACAATAACTCATTCCCATCAAGCAGTTACCTTTCAGAAGACACTGTCGGACCTCTTCAGCCTCATAACGCAACCCTGTACTCTTGTTGTAGTTCAGTGGTAGAGATGGTGGTGGAAGTGGATACTCAATCTCTTGTCCATTTACAATTAAAGAAGTAGGGCACCACACAAATGTGGGAATCTAGGCAGCATAACAGAAATACATTTAAACAGTGTGTCTACAAACACCTCAGATGCTCTCTGTACATTTTCAGTTACACATTTCAGTTTAACAAAACAACTTTGTTTGAAGATTTATCATCTACAAGTTGTGTACCATTGCATAAAAATCCTACATAACCTACGGACATTTTGCTGTGTGTGAAATACATTAGACTTCACTTATTTAATATTAACTGCCTGTGTGTGGGTTCTAATTGTATTGCTCAAGTCAGGTTATTTTTGCTCTGATTTCCTGTTAGCATGTTGCAGCAGTGGTGCAACAGGTAGCACACTTGCCTTTCATGCTGGAAGACCAAAAGGCACTGGGTTCTATTCCCACTCCAGATAACAGGATTGTTGACACTGCAGCATAATGGGGAGCTGCTCTCCTGAGTGAGTTGGTCTTTGGATAAGACATTATACTGAGGACTGATCTACTTGAGTTGGTGGTAGCTCAGGTGGATGTAAAAGATCCTGTGGCACCTACTGAAAACAGTATGGGGAGCTCCACAATGTCTTGGCTGAATTTTTTTCTAGTAGTAGGAATTCTACCTTGTGCCTGTCATGAATAGAGGCTTCCACCCTAGTGGGACTATCCCAGTCAACATAAGATAGACTGACAAAGAGGTAGGTAGATTAATTAATTAAACAGTATGCTTAAATATATGTACATTGCAGAATGGCCCATTTCATCTTTATCCCTTTCTATGATAAGTATTTACGTGACATTTCTTACTTAAAGGACTCAGATCTGGCTTTGCTGATGGCAGTTACATTTCAAGAAGGTACAGTATTTCAGCATACTATATGAAGTACATCACAGACATCTCATGGAAATCCAAGGGAATCAAGAACAGAAAGCAGTTGAGTTGAGCCAGGAACTGTAACCCAGTTAAGAACGCATAGTAGTCTTTTGAGAATGTCAGGGGAGGCAGGAATTAATATAAAGAGTTGAAATAGATGAACTACAGTCAGAAGAAACAACTAAGCTTAGCGTATAAGGGATTAGCAAGGTAGTTAGAAAAACACATTTTTGCGAGTGTAGTCATCATAACACTTAGCAGTTGAATAACAGCACCATTGCTACACTAAGAAACAGGTAGACAACTAAGAAGGTAGACAGGAAGTCCCTCTGCCTGTTTTCAGCTTCTGGACATCCTTTATGGTATAGAGCCAGTCCCAAACTGTGACCAACAGGGAATCCAGCTTCACATGAGTGCGCCATATATCCTATACTGTTCCTGTTTGGTGCCGACAAAGTGACAAGGTCAGCTAGTATACCAAGCAATGTTCTTAAAGAAAGGCTAATGGGGCCATGAAGGCCTAAGCGGACTAATAAGGCATAAAGGTACAACCTTGTCAAAACACCATGCAATGCCTTCAGCTACAAATCTAACAAAAGAAAGAAATATAGCAAAACACCACAAGTTAAGTTTTCTTTGTTGTTCTCTACATTGGCTTGAATTCTACAATTACTTCTCCATGATCCAACTTCATTGCACCCAAAAACATTTATACACCACAAACTGTGCTTTCATTATACCCCAAAACATTTATATCCCAAAGTGGGAAATTTTAGGTCTTAATGTAAGACAGCGTCATGAGGACTCTCAGCTTGCTATATATATCTTCATGTAGGTATGCAAATTGTAATAAAAAAATGAGAGAGAGAGAGAGAGAGAGAGAGAAAAAAAAAGCATGATAATGCCCTGCTTGCCTGGAATAATTCTCTTCTAAATTAAGCGTAACGTTTCCCTAACACTTCTAGATTCCTTACACCGCTAAGTTCAAAAATAAGTTACAGATCCGTGTTTTTTTCTCACTGGAGGTAGAGGTGCAAGGCCACAAGGATGTTAGCTCTCTCTCTGTCACTATGTCTCTGGACTTCTCCTATATCCTCTCATTTTATTCTTCTACCGTTATCTTTCTCGCGTCAAGACAGACAAAATGTCCACTGCTACATCTTCCTTGCCCTGATGAACCAATTATAAGTGAAAAAGGATCATATTCCCATATTTGGCAAACAGGAATATCTTTGGAGTGCCCAAATACTGGAGGACCTTGACACTGTACAATTCTAAATCCCGAGATCTAAAAAGAGGACTAAAGGCATAGCCCAGAGCATCTGCCTGCTCATATACTTCCCCAGGTATTGGAACTGCTAAGAAAGGACATGCCTGCCTATGGCCCACTGCTAGACATACAATGCAGCTGTGCACAGAATAACCTTTTGGCCCCTGGCCTGCACCAGTATTATACAAAGACTGGCTACCTGACTGAATAGGCAAAGTCTCAGAAGCAGCCATTTCTCACATGCTTTCAGGGCCACAAGTACTGATCCAAGCTCCCAGTGAATGACGCGGAGCCCCTTGAGCAGCGTCAATCACACCCTCTGCATGATGTGAGAACCCAGATGAGCTTCTCAGCCCATTATAGAGAAGTCCATCATCAAGCTACATGATGGAGTTTGCAGAGAAAGAGGATTACTTAACTTTAGATTAATGAGGGTTGTTTTTCACTCCGAGGACCTGTAACACAGGTCTAACATTCTAAGCATAATCACAAGTATGTGGTACCTCACAGTCCACTGAAGCACCTACACGTGGTGTACAAATGAAACAACGAGGATCATGGCAGCCACTGAGCCTCAGAGTTACAGCAGAGTCTGGTCCTTCACCCATGTAGCCAAAGCCATATCCAAGCTTCTAGGTTCTTCCATCTTTTCTGGTATTTAAACCCTGTGTTTGCAGGGGGCTGTGCTTGTTTTTACCAGGTGGAGGAGTGGTGATTCATTACTGTGACACAGGAGAAATTCCCTGAGGCTCCAACAGCAGAAAAAGTGTTTATTTTTACATTTGTTTCATTGAACTGCACTTCCTAATGCTTATAGTTGTGCTATACAGCTAATCTACTATTTTACACTGTTATAAAGCTTTTTTTTACTGTTTCATTGCATGCTTATACTGTTTAAACTGTATTTTCATTGCTAAGTAGTGCTTCATTACTGTAACTGCATTTTTACTGAATTACTTAACTGTAAACTGCTTTTTTCATACTGAGAGTTGTATTTTCTGTTTGCGATTGCTCTATCTGTGCTTTTCTGTGGATTTTCTGGGAGGTTTCTGTGTTCTAGTCAAGTAGCATAGTCTGGATACAGGTTTGCTGCATCCAGGCCTGGTTGTTTTGCCTGCTGAGTTTCCTGACAGCCATCTTGTGCTGGTAAGGGACTGCCTTCTCTGTTAATGAGAGTAACAGGGCTGCCTGACCTTCTCTAGCATGAGCGATTGGTTGAAAGTGCTAGCAATATTGGATAGTAATCTGAGCTTCTAGATTCTTCCATCTTTTCTGGTAGTTAAACCCTGTGTTTGTGTACCACACACTGCCTCTGCACTGATTTAACCCTTGCAAGGTATTCAAATTCTCCCTTACTAGCACTCGCTCGATCCTGAGGTAGTGAAGCTTCTTTATAGCCTCTGTACAAACACAAGCTACTAGTATCCATCTCAGGTCTTTCCATCTTTGCCCCCTTAGCTCATCCCCCTTACTGATTCTGACAAATATGGACGAACAGTTTCCTACAGTTTCTCCTGCCAATATGGTTGATATGAGCATCCTGAGATAGTGTTGCAACTGTCTCATGTACATGGACAACCCTCTGTTACTACCACCTAGAAACACAATTTATGAGATGAAATTACATTAAAAACCTGGAGTCTATACTCTCTCCCTCACAAGCCAGAATACCTGGCACTGAGAAGGCTGTCTGCACAAACATCCCACCTCAAACATCACCCACACCAACAAAACACACACCCACATATGCAGAGGTTCTTAACAAAAACATACCTAAGCAAAAGAGACCTCTGAGACAAAAACACACACAAACTCCATAGCCTACCACACCACACATAGTCCACATGCATGTGTCTCACAGCCATTAAGGCTTAACCATAAACTCAATATATTAATCATAGGAGACTCCACTGTGAGACACACAGATGTGCCCCTCACCAGGCTGGATAAGGAGAAAGTTTTGGTAAGTTGTTTGTCAAGTGCCAGAATCCACCACATCACCTATGCACTCAAGTCCCTCAAACAAGTACTGCAATGACTGTCATTGTACATGTTGGCTTGAATGACTTGAGACAAACCTCTCTGGACTATATGAAGAAAGACATGATTGAGCTCTCCAAGTAAGTGCTCCAGGGAGGTATGTCAATAGCCTTAAGCAGCATTCTACCGTCACCCAGAATGATGTCTCAATACAAAAAAAAACTGATTGACTTTAACAATTGGGTTAGTTTCTGGTGTCATTCTAAGGGGATCCAGTACCTGTCAGCCTGGGAAGACATGATTCACAGACCATGATGCTTTGCCAGAGATGGCCTGCATCTGTCTCCCTTGGGCTTCAGGCTCCTAGCAAAGGCTCTTTCCTTCCCCATAGTGCCTTTTTTAGGCAATGTCTTGAGGTCAAAACTATCAACATGAGAATCTCATCTAAATGTAATTTAAAGGCCATGCTGTTGAGTGCTAGGAGTCTCAATGTGAAACTTCACTCATTGCAAGCATTCTTAACCCTGGAAGATGCTGACATTTGTGCAGTCACAGAAACCTTGTTCAAAGCTGTAGAGAGCACCCCATCCTTACCTGGTTACTCATCCTATCATACATACAGACCCTAAACTGAGGGCAGCAAAGCCAAAGGATGTGGGGTTTCAACATATATTAAACATATACACACCTCCAGACTGGCCAAACAGTATGACACACAGGAGATGCTCCAGGTACAGTTAATGGTTGACAAGACCCCTATTCAAATCATAGTTAGCTACAGGCCCCCAGTGTTGACTCAGGATGCCCATGCCGCCTATCTGGACCTCCTTGAATCTATTAAGATTCAACCCTATAACCTGATCCTGGATGATTTTTATCTACCCCACCACTGACTAGAAAAACTGCTCGAGCCAGAATGCAAATGCTCAAAGTTTCCTTGACTCTGTCAATGCCAATTCACTGGACCAGCTGGTTGACACCCCCACAAGATGTGACAACATCTCAGACTTGGCACTAACCAACACAGGAAACCAGTCATCATCCCTGGTAAGATCAGGCCACAAAGTGATCACCTTTGAAGTCATCATCTCCCTTACCCCCCCCCCACTACCCCACTAGGGTTAAACAAAAAAACTTCTCCAGAGCTGATTACAACCTCCTGAGGGAAGGTCTGAACAGCTTCACAGCCCCATCCCCAGCAGTTTGAACTGGCACTAATGTCTAAACCTACACTAAAGTACTATACAACCATTTATTTAAATGCTTGGATTCAACAAAACCTAAAAGGGCAAAATCATTCTTCTCAAGGAACAGTAAAACTGTCTGGTGGACATCGGCTATATAAACTCTACAACAAAAAGAATAAATTGCTGTGCAGGAGCAAGACGGAAGAGGTGCCAAACTGGAAGCAATCTCTCCTTGGCCTAAACAGGCAAATAAGAGTATTAGTGACATCCTCCAAAGCTAACTTTGAGTCCAAATTGGCTACATCTACTAAAGATAATCAAAAGGCCTTCTTCACATATGCCCTCAATCTAAGGAGAAACACACAAATCTGTTCAGAACTGATGGTCAAGGACACCACATTCACAAATGCCATGGATATAGCCAACCTGCTGACAGACAGCCTCAGTAAAAACTTCACCCCTTTGTCTCCCCATCAGTAATCCAGGATATCCCCCAGCACCTGCCCCCTACCCCTTATCTCTAGGGAACATGTCATTACCTCCCTCTCAAAGGCTAAAAACACAGCTTCCATGGGACTCAATACCATCCCAGGCTGCATCCTGCATCAACTCAGGTAGGAACTCGCAGCGCCATTAGGCACCCTATTCAACCTAAGCCTAAGTACTGGTTTCTTCTCAGCCAAGTGGAGGACTGCCACCATCAATCCCTCTGCACAAAGGTGGAGCACCCAATGATCCCTGTAATTATAGGTACATCAGCCTAACTAGCCTGATTTCCAAGGCCATGGAATGCATTATCATGGACCACATTAACAAGGACATCGGCAACCTACAAATGCTTGATTCCACACAGTTTGGTTTTGTCAAGGGGAGATCATGCCTGTTAAATTTGGTAGACCTGTTTCAGTCAGTCCTCAAAGCCATGGATGAGGGGAAGATGGTGTATGCCACCTAACTTGACCTGGCCAAAACCTTCTACACTATTCCCCACTCAGGCATAATAGATAAACTATCCGAGCTTGGCGTAAATCCATATATGACCAGATGGGTAGCTAACTGGCTCACGGACAGAACTCACTCAGTCAAAATAGGGGAAGCTACCTCAAAGTAGTCGACACATAATGAGCAGTGTACCCCAGGGATCAGTCCTGCAGTCTCTGGTATTTGGGATATACTTCTCAGAGGTGCAAGCCAAAACCAGAGGTCTATGGCTGACCAAGTTTGTAGATGACTGCAAGTTGGGCACTGTCATAGACTCCCCTAGTGATGCAGCCATACTACAAGAGGGTCTCACCCAGACAAATGACTGGTGCCAGAAGCACGGTCTCAAACTAAACGCCAAAAAATGCATCATCATCCCCTTTGGGGAGAGTGACATCTCCACAAACTATCATATTAATAACAATGTCCTAAGCATGCAAGCAGTTGTGAGGGACCTGGGCACCCAAGTTGACAGCAATCTAACTTTAACCACCATGTCACCTCCATTGTATGGAGAGCTTTCTATATGGCACACCTCATTAGTAAGGGTATTTCTTCCAGGAACAAGAAGTCATAACTTCCCTGTATTCCTCACAAGAAAACACCACCGAAGACTCTACTGATAACTCAAAAACTCACAAAGCCAATACCAGATGACGAGGAGACTGCAACCACAAAGAAATATTTAATATAAAAATATTAGTATGGAACATTACTATAATAAACAAAACCTTTACATATTTCATAAATTACATTTCAAAAAAATATATATATGTATATATATATGTATAAAATATGTTATTAAAAAACCTTAATGTATTAAAAATATATATATAAATAATCCATGTTAAAAACAATTTCATAATTTGGCAGCTTTTAATTTTAACAATAGAATGGATATGTGGTCATTCATACCAGGCATCCTATTAGCTTCCAGCAACACCTGCCAAGAGGTTTGCCGGTATTCTAACCGGGTCTCCCATGGACCCCCCCCCGTGGTCCCTCCTTTGTGTCTCAAGTACAAAAAATGTAAATGTGGCCTGTGGGCATGTCAGGGTATGTCAGTACAAAGCATTACTATAATTCTGCTTTTGTATTTCATAAAAATGTTCATAGATCCTTCGTTTCAAATGTCTTTCTGTTTTGCCTACATAAAACCCCTGACAGACCTGGCACATACTTAAATAAATTAATCTCTGACTATTACAATTAGAATAATTTGATGCCTCAATCCATCTATTTTAACTGGAATATAAACTTTATCAGTGTGTGCTATATATTTGCATTGTCCACAGGCTCCACATCTATATGTACCCTTACGTTGATTAGAGGTTACTTTAGTCTCCATCTCCCATTCCAAGATGTTTTTTTATGTTTTTACCCTTACGGAAAACAGTTTTCATAGTTTTCCCTTTTAAATTGGTAAGGTCAGTGATTTCACAAAAGTGTCCCCACTCTTCCTCAATTGTTTTGTTTTTTTAATAATGTATGAATTAGCACTGTAATCAGTGACAAACACTGTTTTATAACTTCCATTTAAATCATCAACATCAGTAGAAAGTGAAGGTGTAGTCAAATTACCTAAGCCTAAAATAGGCTGATATTTTGTTCCCCTGCAAGTTGGGCACTGTCATAGACTCCCCTAGTGATGCAGCCATACTACAAGAGGGTCTCACCCAGACAAATGACTGGTGCCAGAAACACGGTCTCAAACTAAACGCCAAAAAATGCATCATCATCCCCTTTGGGGAGAGTGACATCTCCACAAACTATCATATTAATAACAATGTCCTAAGCATGCAAGCAGTTGTGAGGGACCTGGGCACCCAAGTTGACAGCAATCTAACTTTAACCGCCGTGTTGCCTCCATTGTATGGAGAGCTTTCTATATGGCACACCTCATTAGTAAGGGTATTTCTTCCAGGAACAAGAAATCATAACTTCCCTGTATTTCTCCCTTGTCAGGTCTGTCATCGAATATAATTCCCCTTTCGGCATGTACCTCGTGAAGCACATACAGCAGCTAGACAGACCAAACAGGTTCCTGACCAGGGAATCCAGGGCTTTAAAAGTCTATTCTACATGGATAGGCTAAAAGCCCTGTCCCTCTACTCCGTCTCATACAGACTCCTTAGAGGTGATCTATGTCTGGCATACAGAGCAATCTTTGACCCCATCTTGATGAAACTGCTGGAAATCTGCAAGCCAAACCTCACTATTATTTATTATATTTATTTGTTTATTTGCAGTTGGTTTGCCAGGATGGTCCATTAGGCCAAAAAGAACCAGTTCTCAATGGAATCCTGGGGAGAAAACCTCCAGAAAGACAACACACGCGATCAAGATTATAGGTTACATAGTAATACAGAAGTACAGATAAAGCATAGGATGTAAACATGCAATTCATACAATCCAATGAATGAAAGTTATAAAACATAATTGAATATTTACAGTATATTTACAAGTATATTTTTCCAACTTGTGGAGATATAGCAGCATGGTATTGACTATGTGGTATGCTGAAGGTGTAAGTAGGGATGAGAGATGGGGAGAAATGAATACAGAGAGGGGAAGAGATAGCAGAAGAATGGCGAGAAGGAAGGAGGTGGGGAGGTGGTGGGTGAATGGGAGGTGGAAGAGGGGAGATGGAGGAGGGAGGAGAAGAGTGAAGAGAGAAGAATTGGGAGAAGATGTTATGTGGGGCGGGAGCAGGAGTAAGCTTTTGAAGGTAGAATGACTAGGGGTGGTGCGAATGTGTGGAGGAAGGGAATTCCGTTGGAGTGCTAGGGCAAAGGATAGGAGATTTTTGCCTGGAGGATGGGCAGGTTTGTGCAATTCAATTAGATTTTGATTATTGGATCTTAAGGGTCTTTCAGGAATGTGCCTTTTAAAAGTGGAGGAAAGGGAGGGGCAGAGGGATGGCATGAAGATGAGTTTCTGAGCATGGATGAGTTGAATGTAAGTAAGATAGTTGGGAAGTTGTAAGCAGTTTAGTTTACGAAGGGCAGTGCAATGATGGGTGGAGGATTTGTGGCCTACAGCAAACTTAGCAATTTTATAACAGGAAGAGTGGTTTGTCTTAAGGAAGGATTGTAATTTAGTAAGGAGTGGGGCACCATATAGGAGAGAAGGGGTGAGGTATGTGATAAACAGAGTGTACTTGGTAAAGGAAGTGAGGTAGTGATTGTGGTGATAGAGCATACCAAGTTTCTGGTGAGTTTTTTTGATGTTTGTTTGCAGGTGTGTCGAACTTAAACTGGTCATCAATGAGGACACCTAGTAGTTTGGCATGAGATACTAATTCGAGGGCTGTATTGTTCTGTATTGTTCTGACTAGTGATAGAGAATGAGTTTTTGTCTATGGTGGTTGTTTTGGAAGGGGTAAATATCACAAGTTTAGTTCTGGATGCATTGAGTGCTAGGTGGTTGTCAAGCATCCACTTTTCAGTGATGGAGAAAGCATCCTGGGTTAGCTTTATGAGGGAGGGGATGGAGGTGGTGGAACAGATGATAGTAGAATCATCTGTATATTGGATAATTTTGCATTGGGGATGGAATGGTGGAAATCATTTGTAAAGATATTGAACACCACACCAGGTTGGTGGCAATGCACGAAGCTTCGGAAACCATCCAGGTGCAACTAACCATAGGCAAAACTGCTCTACAAATTGTAGCATGCTACAGGCCACCCTCTCAAACTCAGGAACCCCACACAGCCTTCCTGAAGACACTGGAGGGTATAAATGTATCTCCAAACACCATCATATTGGGTGACTTCAACTACCCGAATATAGACTGGGAACATTACTCAAGCCCTAACTTTCTAGCCCAACGGTTCCTGGAGTTCATAAATTCAAATGCCATGGAACAGCTAGTCACTGTTCCCACGAGAGGAGAAAATATACTAGATCTCATTGTCACAAACATGGGGACAAAATGCTCCACACCGGAAGTATATCCCTCATTGGTGAGATCTGATCATAAACTAATCTCACTGGAAATCCACATCCCGCCCCCACCCCAAACAAAAAAGATCATAGTGAAGAACTTCTCTAAAGCAAACTTCACACTACTCAAGACTGGTGTGGTATCCTTCAAGGCCCCTGAGCCAGTGGAAACCACAACCCAAGCTGCGGAAGCCCTTACAAATGCCTTCTATGAACACCTCCAGGACTGCATGGATCAGGCAATCCCAAATAAAACCAAGACTCTTTCCACAAAGGGCAAATGTCCAGTCTGGTGGACCCCAGCCATTAACAAACTTTACAATAAGAGGAGAAAGCTATTACATGATAGAACAAAATCCATAAAAGGAAGTCACCCCTGATCATTATTAGTAAAAAAATACGAGCACTCATAAAATCAACTAAGGCCAATTTTGAGAGAAAAATTGCCATGGATTCAAAGGACAATCATAAGGCCTTTTTCAGCTATGTTAGGAACCTGGGTGGAAACTCCCAGATATGCTCAGAATTAGTCCAAAATGATACAAAATCACTGAACCCACAGACATTGCCAACATACTGGCAGACCGGTTCAGTGCAAACTTCACCCCTCTCCCCTAAAGGAGAGATAACTATCCCAGCCGAGTGTAGCCTCCCGGACATCTCAAATGCGCAGGTGAAAGCTGCTCTCTCTAAAGCTAAAAACACAGCATCAATGGGACCGGATGGTGTCCCCGGCTGTGTGCTACACGAGCTAAATGAGGAATTAAACCTGCACATAAGGCAGCTGTTTAATCTCAGCCTTACCACAGGATACGTGCCCAAGGAGTGGCGACGGCAACTGTTGTCCCACTCCACAAAGGCGCCTCACGGACCCTGGTAATTACCGCCCCATAAGCTTAACAAGTCTAGTCTGCAAAGCTATGGAGAGGATCATAATGGAGCTCATAAACAAAGATATAGGGGACTTGCAGACATTGGACCCGACCCAGTTTGGCTTTGTCAAGGGAAGATCATGCCTTTTGAACTTGGTCGACTTCTTCGAAACAGTCACCAAGGCCATTGATGAGGGAAAGGCAGTCCATACAGCCTACCTTGACCTTGCAAAGGCTTTCGACACAATACCCCACTCGGGTATTGTAGAAAAACTTACCAGCTTAAATGTAAACCCATATGTCACAAGATGGGTTGCAAAATGGCTTAAGGACAGAACCCACAGGGTTAGAGTTACTGGCGCTGTGTCAGACTCCAAGCCGGTCACAAGTGGTGTCCCACAGGGTTTGGTCCTTGGCCGCCTATTGTTTGGCGTCTATTTCTCAGAAGTACAGGCCAACATAGGAGGACTTTGGCTGACAAAGTTTGCAGATGACTGCAAACTGGGTGCCATAGTGGAAAGTGCATCAGACACGGATATCCTTCAGAAGGGACTCACGGAAACAGATAGCTGGTGCCAGAGCCATGGCCTGAAGTTAAACGCCAAAAAATGTATAGTCATACCCTTCGGGAAAAACAAGGTAACCCCAAGCTACCATATAGGTGTCAATCCACTAAGCACAGAAGAGGTTATCAGGGACCTGGGGACCCAGGTTGACAGTGGCCTTTCTTTTGACACTCACATTGCTAAAGTAGTTAGAAAGACCTTCTACATTGCCCACCTGATCATGAAGGGATTCACATCCAGATCTAGTGAGGTTATTGTTCCCCTGTACTCTTCACTTATCAGACCAATGATCGAGTACAATGCCCCATTCGGGATGTATCTCACCCGACATCTGCAGCAATTGGAGAGACCCCAAAAGTTCCTCACCAAAAGGATAAAGGGACTCCAAAATCTGTCATATGCTGCCAGATTGAAGAAACTCCAGCTCTATTCAGTCGCATACCGTCTGCTCAGAGGTGACATGTGCCTGACATACAAGGCCATGTCCAACCCGGAATTAATGGACATGCTCCACCTCAAAAAATCCAAATCCACCAAAACTACTAGAGCAAGCGACTTAAACCTTAGCATGGATATAAATAGGACGTGCTGGAGTGATAGATTTATCACTCAGAGACTCCCTATGCTGTGGAATAAAATCCCGGTCCATGTGAGGCAGAGCACCTCGCTGACTCTGTTCAAGAGAAATCTAGACCTGTGGATGGGAGATCGTAGGTTTACCCCGGGAATCATCTCTGTGTCACTGCTGGACAGAGGCACAACAAACTAATGGGCACAGTATTTTTTCATATAAGGGGTGGCGTAAGCCACAAAAATTTGGGCTAGGCTTATAAATGCCTTAGGGAGATAGCCTAGTATAAACCTATGAACCTATGAACCTATGAACAGAAGAGGACCTAGTATAGAACCATGTGGTACACCTGTAGAGGTGTTGAGGAAGGAGGAGGTGGCATTTTTCTATTTTACTGCTTGTTGCCTATTAGAGAGGTAGCTGGTAAACCAGTTGAGAGATGGGATGGATAGATTTAGATTTGAGAGCTTAGTTAGGAGAAGGTTGTGAGAGATGGTGTCGAAGGCCTTTGAGAGATCTAGGAGGAGGGTAGAGATGATATAGCAAGAGTCACGAGCTTTGTTAACAATTTTGAGGAAGGAGAGGAAAAGTGGTGGTGCTGTGGCCAGGTAGGAATCCATGTTGTGTGGGAGTTAGCAGGTTGTTGTCTATAAGATAGGGAAGAAGCTGTAGGTGGATGCACTTTTCAAGCAGTTTAGATATGGGAGATAGGATGGCGATAGGTCAGAAGTTTGGAATATTGTTATTCTTGCCCCGTTTGTGTAGGGGAATAATAAAGGCTTTTTTCCAGAGTTGGGGTACATAGCCTTCTTGGACTGAACAATTGATTATGATGCAGATGGGGAAGGCAACGGCTTCAGCCACTATCTTTAGAAAGTAGGAAGGGATGTTGTCAGGGGCATTACAGCATGGTTTCAACTTTAGGAGAAGTTTTTTTTTATAGTTGATATGGGGATGGGTCTTATAGAGAAAGGAGGTGGTTGAGAGGTGGAGGATTTTGAGGGTGGGGGGAAGGGGAAGGTACAGGAGAAGAGGAAGGGTTTTTTTTGTGAAGGATGATGTTAGTTTCAAAATAGAGTCATTAAAGAAAGAGTTAAATTGGGTAGCCAGATCCATGTCCAAAGAGTTTGGGTCTGGGCATGGATTTTCTTTTTTTGCTGGGGTTGAGGATGGAGGAGATGCTATTTCAGAATTTTTTAGGGTTTGTCTTGCGGCTTGTTTGGAGTAAGGAGAAGTAAGCTTTGCGGTCTGCTGTAATAAGCTTTTAGACTTTATTACGAAGTGTTTTGTATTCAGTGAGGGAGATGAGAGTTTTAATTTTCTGGTGGTGTTTCCAAGCTTTGTCTCTAAGGCGCATGGCAGCTAATGTATCTTTGCTAAGCCAGGGGGCAGTTTTACTTTTAATTCATTTTGTTTTTAAAGGGGCAAATGCATCTAAAAGGTTTAAGAATATTGTATTCAAATAGGTAATGGCGTCGTCCAAGGGGAGGGTTTTTAGAGGGCTCCAGTTTGTGGATTTTAGTGAATTTGAGAAGGTATTGGGATTAAAGTTTTTTAGGGAACAAGAGGAAATATAGTTATGTGACAGTTGTAAAGGAGAGGATAGGCGATGGGCAAATGTAAGGAAGTGATCACTAAGAGAGTCGGGAAGAGTGCTGCTATCTGAGATATAGTTTCAAACATGCGATTAGATACGATGTTCTTAGATTGAACAATACGTTAGATAGGTGCTTTACCTTAATAGAAGAGCACCAACTTTCATCTGTTATTTATATATCTATGTTATCAAGTATTCAATAAGGTGCATTAGTTTACCATACAGTTCTCCATTATATCATGGCGTTAAGGTGCATTTGCCTCAATCAAGCATGATTTTGGCTAGTGAAACATACACCTTATATTCTACCTGTTTTTCTGAAGTATTTTATATGTTTTTTTGAAGTTCTTGAATGTGTTACATACATTGTATATTTTGACTGTATTATAGTGCTCATGAAGCTTTGTTGCAAGAAATTTATACTGCTAACATTTCAGGTATCGAGTACTATTAACTGTATACATTTGTACCATTCAACAGTCAGTATATTGCTCGCACTTTAGGAGTGTTTGTCGTGCTCCTATAGTTGTATAGTAAGCTTTGAATGTGCATGAATTTTGCTTCCACGAGTGAATATTTTTTCACAGTTAAAATAGGGAGTAAATTCGTTTTTCAGTTAGATGGCATATATATCGGTTATATAAAATTTGGCAACTGCATACAATGTTTTTATCCTGTGTATCCACTAGGGGCTTTGATACAATGTAGCGATTTAAATTAGGATGTGATGTCAGAATTCTGAAACATTTGATTGGTTATTTTAGGTTTTTAAATGCGTTGTATACTGGTTTGTTTCATGGTCTGATGAAACTATTTAGTGAAAGCGCTTACTGATCGTAATTAAGCGTGGTTTTATATTTTATGACTGTGGCTGTTCAATTTTAGTCCTGTCCGTGGACTGCATTTATTATATTCCTAGATAACAATAACAACAATAATAATATAGAGAATTATGATTGGGAGCATGATTACAACCTGCTTATTGTGTGTTCAAGACGTGGATGTCAAGAAATTCACCTTGAGAGCAAACTCATAATTTTTATGATCAGTGATACAATCATAATTCTTTGTAGTGCATGGAGCTTTATCTGCTCCATGTATTACTAGTTACAGGGGGAAAAATAACTATCTGTTGTGCTGGCTTTCAAACCCGTAAAACACTTAGATGTCAGAAAGGCAATGTAATGCACACTCAGTTACACACACACACACACACACAAACACACACTCACACACTCACCTCCATGCCTCTCAATAGTCCAGATTTTTCACAAAACATCCAGATTTTTCACAAAACATACAGATTATTGCCTCATATTTTTGATCTGCTCCTCGTAACATCTGCGGTATTCAGACAAACCACCAAAGATTCCAGTTGCTAAATAGTGACATACATTTCAATTTCTTGTTATCTAGGAATATAATAAATGCAGTCCACAGACAGGGCAAAAATTGAACAGCCACAGTCATAAAATATAAAACCACATTTAATTACGATTACTTTCAGAAAATGCTTGCTACCACATTCTGTGATTCTAGCCACTTTTTAAATGTATTACAGAAAGTCAGGGGCACATTACCTGTATGGTAAGCAGGCAGAACATTTTTTTTGCTATGCTGCTGTCATTTACTGGTCAGTACAGGTAGATTATACTGCTGAGCCATAGAACTGGCGTTAACGACTTTAGTACGATGTACTTAACATATATTAAAGTTGGGTTGCATGTCAATATAACACTTAACTAGTTTGTCTTTTTCATTTTTCCAAATACTGGAGCGTAATCACCGCACTCCATGCTCTGCAATATTATTATTATTATTATTATTATTATTAATAATAATAATACCTTAAAAGTGAAAAACACACCAGAAATAAGACAGAGAAAGGACAGTGAACATCAAAGGCACTCTAAAAACACAATGTCAATGGCTGAAATGAATCCACACACTAAAACCTCACAAAGAAGGAAGAGGGAAAATCCATAGCCAACACCACACTGAAAAAACTAGCACTACACTGTCAAGGGAGAGAAGGACAAAAATATTCTACAGATATACGAGAAATATATCAAAAACAGTTGCACTTAACTGGAGCCTCTGACCCTTATAAAGGCAACTGAGATCTGGGGAGTATCGGACTTGTGCGGCATTATGGGAAAGGAGATGGAACTTTTGGAGTTGAAATCCTTGGTATGGCTGGTTATCAGATCCGAGGAACACACAGGTTGAGACAGACAGAAAAGAATGTCGGATCACATTCTTACATCCTTTTCCAACTCACTGTTACCGCTCTACTCCTTATTTTCATAGTTCATAGTTCATAGGTTAGTACTAAGCTAACTGCCCTTGTGAGCCATTGTAAGCCTAGCCAATTGTCCCTTGTGAGACTCAAACTCTGCACCTTGTGTTTGTAAGGCAAACACCTTAACCATTAGGCCACCCTCCCAACCCAATGTATCATAGGTTCATAGATTAATACTAGGCTAACTGCCCTTGTGGGTCATTTTAAGCCTAGGCAATTACCCCATGTGAGAGTCAAACCCTGCACCTTGTGTTTGTAAGGCAAACACCATAACCATTATACCAACCTCCCACCCCATGAGGCATTCCTCATCTTTCTAAACAGTATGCATCATTCTTCACTTAACATCTCCTTTATCCTCCTCAGTATAAACGTGTGAATTTATTACTTGATTTCTTAAGCAAGTTTTTTTTCCAATAACTAATGGCTACACTCCTTGGAGTTACCATTGACCAACAACTCAAATTTTAACAAGCACATTTCAACAACCACCTCTAAAGTCCACAAAAAACTAGGCTCCATCTATAGATGCAAAAGGTGCCTTACCTCAGAATCTCATGTAGCCAGAGCTAGAACTCACCTTCTATCCACCCTGCTATATGCCTCTCCCTCACTACAAACCTAAATAAAACTGACTCAAATAAACTCCCCACCTGCTACAATAAAATCGCCAGATTCCCTGCTAATGCCAAGTCACGTTCCCACCATTGCCATGCCCTACAAACCCTACACTGGCTAGAATTCCCCAACCTACTAACATATCACCAACTCAACTTAACTCACCAAATATTGTACTACCCTGAAAAAAAACCCTCCCTGAATGACCTCCTTAACCTCCACCATCCTCACAGACAACTACACTCCAGCAACAAAGCCTTAACTGAAACCGTCTCTTGCAAAAACAACTCAGGGGAATCTCTTTTTGCCCATGAAATTGCCAAGACCTGGAACAACCTTCCTGTTAGACCTTAGACTTCTAAAATCTACATCCTCTTTTAAGACTCTCCTGAAATCATATCTGTACTCCAACCATCTATGCAACTGTAACAAACCACCATAAACCCACATTTTACTACAGGGAAACCTTTTAACAACTCAGGTGCATGCTCTGTCAGAGTCATTATACAAATGTATTAGATGCTGTTCAGACTGTGCAACACTCATCTGGCTTCCTCTCAGTGCTCACTGTAAATTATTGTAAATACTTGTACAAATAGTCATCTGTTCATTGATCCATCAGTGTGAAAGCTACAAACTGATATTTTCCTTCTGTATAAAATGTCATTTTTTTATCCAATAATGGAATAGTCAGTGCTACTAACTAAAATATCTTTATATTCTGACAAACACCTGTAAACTTTATATCTGTGCTCCAACCTATTCTAAGCAATATGTAACTTTCTTATACTATGTTAATGTAATGTGCATTTTTTTATCTCATGTTAATGTAAATTGCATGCTTTTTTCTATTTATGTTGGATCTTTTCCCAGGACTACGCTGAAAACGGACACTTGCTGTCCAGTCAGATGATCCTGGAAAACAAATGTGAAATAAAATAAATAATAATACACAATGTAAAAACCTAGCTTATTAAACTGCATGTTTTATTTACTAAGTTATATGATCTTCAAGTAATTGTGCCACTTGAAGTATAACTAAATGTACAACGCATGTTGCAGTCCTTCTCCCTGGGCCACCACTGCCAATGAGCTCAACACAAATGGATAGTCTCAGCCAAAAAACAGTAGTATAACAAGAAATAAAATTAATATGTAGCGCATGGAGCTCTGTGATTACACTCCAAAAGCAGAAAAGAGACAAATCTGTAACATGCTTCTGTAGTGTGAGCAGTTTCAGAGGTATGTAACGATTGTTACAAATCCACTAAGTGCTGTTATGATCAGGTCACACTCAATGGATGTTCCCTTACTTTGAACTGCTCCAGAATATCTTGACTCATATTATCTCCATGGAACTTTACAGATGTCAGTCTATAAATAACTAAATTAGAGCAGTATTTAAAAACTTCCCCCAACTCTTTCCTCCAACTATACTTTGGCCAAGTGCTTTTCTGGCTTTCAAAGTTGGTAACACACTTTCATCTTCTTTTTCTTTTGTAAGTGGTAGTACATACGCACTACAAAGAGTTATGATTGGGTCTCACCAATCATAAAGTACAGTTGTGTACACTTACCATAAATGTAGATGATCCGAGTGTATTCACTGTTGCAGTCATTACATTTGGGTTATCTGCCTGCAGGTAGCCCTCAGCCGGCCTGAATACCAGAATTTTTGGATTTCTGCGTCAGATGCTGTCGGTTCTTCCTTGATGTCAGGTCTATAAAACATGCAGCCGATGCCATTACATCAGTTTTTCATGCCCCAGATGTCAGGTGCCCCCATAAAAGGAAGCAATTAAATGGTATGGTAAAACCTCCATCAAAAAGCAAATGCACAAGAAAAAATAGACATACCAACCATAAGGAGAGGTAGAGGCAAGAGAAGTCAGGGGGCTGGAGGGAGGGTAAACAGGACTGCAACAGTGAATACACTCGAACATCTACTTTTATGGTAAGTGTACACAACTGTGCTATGTTCTTCGTGTTTCACTGTTGCAGTCATCACATTTGGGTTGATTCCCAAAGCTAAGGAAGGGAGGAGGAAGTTAAAGAGCATTAGGGCCAGCTATTAATCCCTGCAAGACTGCAGTGGCAAAACCGGCTCTGTATTTAGAAAAGATAGGCAAGTGGTAATGCTTGGTGACGGTATGTACAAAGCTCCAGGTAGCAGCTTCTAGGATGTCCCTGGTAGGGACCGCTCTGAGAAATGCCGCAGAGGTAGATGCAGTCCTGGTGGAATGTGATCTTATCCCCTGTGGGGTAGGTTTTCCATGGTGCTTGTAGCAGAAATGAATGCAATGGGCTATCCATTTGGAAATGGTTTGCTTTGAAATGGCCTTCCCCTCTGCCCCTGCAGAAAAGCTAACTAGCAGCTACTCAGATTTTCTGGTAGGCTTAGTCCTGTCCAAAGAGAATCTAAGTTGTCTGTGCACATCTAGAGAGTGCAGCATTCGTTCCGCTTTATTTTGTGGATTAGGGAAAAAGTAGACAAATGAATGGGCTGATTAAGGGCTACAGAAGGCACTACCTTGGGCATAAAGGAAGGGTTAGTCCTGAGGGAAACCCTGTCCGCATGGAAGATAATGAAGGGTTCCACTGCCATGAGGGCCTGTAATTCAGACACTTTTCTTGCTGAAGTGATGGCTAGAAGGAAGGCTGTTTTCCAAGAAAGGAATTTCAACTCAGCTGTAGCCGCTGGTTCAAAGGGGGGAAGAGTGAGCTTTTCCAATACAAAGTTAAGGTCCCAGGCTGGCATGGGAGCTCTCCTGGGGGATCTTAAATTTTTGTCCCCTCTAAGGAATTGCTTTAGCAAGGTGAGAGAAAAGCGGTGGCTCTGTATTATAATGTGCTGAAATGGCAGAGGCATGAATTTTAATTGACGAGAAGGATAGGCCCCTGTGGAGCATTTCTGTTAAGTACTCTAGAATATGAGGTAAGCTGGGCACCGTTGTGCCCATCCCCTGAGCCAGGCTCCAGGAACAGTATATTTTCCACTTTTCAGCATAGGATTTTCTAGTACTAGGCCTCCTTGCCTCCAGAATGACAACCAATACCTGCTTACTGAGGGATGCTAAGGGAGAGCTCAAGGAATTAGCCAGGCTGCAAGGTTCAGGGTTTGAAGCTGAGGCTGCAGAATCTGGCCTGCCTGCTGGGACAGCAGGGAAGGGGTCTGAGGCAGGTGCCATGGTTGTAGCAGTGCCATACTGTGCAAGAAGGGGTACCAGTGCTGGTGTGGCCAGTCTGGTGCAATCAGTATTGTCCTTGGCTTGTCCTGTTTGATCTTTAATAGAACCTTCGAGAGGAGAGGCAGTGGGGGAAAGGCATAAACTGAGAGGCTTTCCCAGGTAAAGGACAGGGCATCCACTTTCCAAGCTTGGCTGTGGGGAGTTCTTGTGCAGAATTTGTTCAATTGGTAGTTCTGAGGGGAGGCAAACAGGTCTGTCTCTGGAATCCCCCATTTGTCCCTCAAGAGGTTGAATATTTTGGCTTCTAGTTTCCATTTGTGTGGGTCAACGAGATTTCTGCTTAAGTCATCTGCCAGTGAATTTAGTATGTCTGGCAGGAATTGAGCTTGCCGGTGTACTTGGTAGCTCAAGGCTGTGTTCCACAGAGCCATGGCTAGTCTGCAGAGAGGGTATGAGTGGGTTCCACCCTGCTTGTTTATGTACCACATAACTGTGGTGTTGTCTGTCTTTACCAGTAGTTGTCCTTGAAAAATACGGTCTTTGAAGGCTGTCAGAGCATTCTGTACAGCTAACATTTCTTTTTGATTGATATGCAGGTGCATCTGTCTCGAGTTTCATTTGCCCGGAATGCACTGCCCTGCCATGTGAGCCCCCCATGCATAGTCTGATGCATCTGTTGTTAGGGTTTGGGTGGCAGGGGGTAGAGTGAAAGGGAGTCCCTTGTTGTGGTAGTACCAAAGGAACTCAGTCTTTATACAAGGAATGACAGAAATCATTGTTTCCAGGTCCTGAGAATGTTGACACCATAGGCTTTTTAGATACCATTGGAGTTTCCTCATATGCAGTCTTGCATATGGAATTAGTAAAATGCAAGAGGCCATGAACCCCAGGGCTTGCAGTATTTTTCTTGCAGATAGCTGGGGTTTTGTGGCCAATACTTTGAAGTAGGTTGTCAAGTAAACTTGTTTCTCTGGAGTGAGGAATGCCATCTGGGAAGTTGTGCTGAAGCTTGCTCCCAGGAATACAATCTGATGGCAGGGTACTAGGTGAGATTTCTTTTCGTAGATGTTATACCCCAGTGAGGTTAGAAGTTTCTTTACGAATGCCAGATATTGTAATAGCAAGTCCTGGTTTTCTGCCTGAATCAGACAATCGTCCAAATATGGGTAAATTTGAATATTTCTCTGCCTGCAAAATGCAATGGCTGGAGTTAGGCACTTTGTGCATACCCTGGGTGCAGTAGATAAGCCAAATGGAAGTGCAGAGAACTGATAGTGCATGGAGCCTGCCCTGAAGCATAGGTATTTCCTGCAAGATTCCCTTTGTGGGATGTGCAGGTAAGCTTCCTTTAAGGGGTCTATATTAGTACATCGAAGTCTTACTACTTAGAGTGTACTAATATCGAATCCTTTGCATCGAAAGCTGAAAATAGCAAAGCTGCAGAATATCAAATACTTTCCTAGGGAAAGTATTCAGTGGGCTGTTTCTGCAGCTTCGCTATTTCCTTGACTGTGGAGCAAAGGTTACGGTCCGGGTTAAGGTAAGTGTGTGAATGAAGTTGAGTGTGCGATAGGGACCTTAGGGTTAGGGAGCAGGTAAGGTGAGTGTGCGATAGAGACTTTAGGGTTAGGGAGCGGGTAAGGTGAGTGTGCGATAGGGACTTTAGGGTTAGGGAGCGGGTACAGTGAGTATGCGATAGGGACTTTAGGGTTAGGGAGCGGGTAAGGTGAGTGTGCGATAGGGTCTTTAGGGTTAGGGAGCGGGTAAGGTGAGTGTGCAGTAGTTACATACCTTAGAGTTAGGGTTGGGTTAAGGTAAGTGGATAGCTAGTAGTGTATGTATGGTTCAGTGTAGGGTTTTGTGAAGTGTATGTGTGTGGATTATGTATTTTGGTGTGCTTGTGTTGTGTGTATGTTTGTTGGAACAGCAAATTTTTTCCCTGGGAAAAAATTCCCTGTTCTGAGTGTTCGATGTTGTGGTGTTTCGAGTGAAATTGTTCAATATTAGAACATTCGATGTAGTAATATTTTGATGTTCTAATATAGACCCTCTTTTAAGTCTAGGGTTGCCAGCCAGGCATCCTTGGCTAGCATGTGAAGAAGCTGTTGCAGAGTTAACATTTTGAATTTTTGAACTACCAGAAAGGTGTTGAGAATAGAGAGGTCCAGGATAGGATGCCAGGAGTTGTCTTTTCTGGGTACCAGAAAAAGTCTCAAATAAAAGCCTTGCCCCCTTTGTTCTGCTGGGACAGGCTGAATAGCCCTGATATTGAGGAGAGAGAGAACCTGCTGTTGGGCCTCCGCCCATTGATTTGGGGGGAGGTCTGGCCAACCATTTGGTGTTGGTAGGGTGTGGAAGTGGAATTTGTATTCTTGGGAAACTATGTTCAAAACCCAATTGTCCTGGGTAATGAGTTCCCAGTTTTTTGCATGCAGGGCGAGCTTTCCTCCTAAGGGAGCAGGTAATAGAGCAGGGTTTGGAAGGGTTAAGGTTAAGTCATTGTGCCATTTTTCCATAGGGGGTGGCTTACTACTCCCTGCTTTGGAAGTTGGAGCCCCCCACTGCTTAGGTTTGTCTGAAGCCTGAGACTGTAGCCTAGGTGGTCTGCTGTTCCTGGGTTTGGACTGGAAAGGACCAGTTCTTAGAAGGTCAGTGCTTACTGAATCTGGGAGGCTGTACTTGTAGGAAATCCTTAACAGTTTGCATAGATTTAACGTTTTCCTCCATCCTTTTGAGTACTTCTTCTTCTTTGTTGCCAAAAAGGCGGTCTTGGTTTAAGGGAGCATCCATTAATTTAGTTTTTACATGATCTGGCAAGTTTTGTTCCTTAAGCCAAGCATGCCTTCTAAGTACAGACCCAGTGACAGCAGCCCAGCAAGATGCTTCTAAAGCGTCAAAACCACATTGCAAAGTATGTTTACCAACTTGTTCTGCAGAATGCATTAAATTCTGTAATTCTTTGTGTTCAGTACAGTCAGGAATCAACATCATTTTCTGTTTAAGTAGCCCGATAACATGCTGCTGATACTTTAACATATGAAACTGGCAATTTAAAGCCCTGATGGCCAAAGTAGCAGAAGTGTATATCTTCTTACCCTATCTGTCTAAGGCTCTAGAATCTCTATCAGAAGGGGTAGGATTTTTGGCAGCAGTAGCCTTAATGCCTTTTCGTCCTTGGGAAATGGTCTCTGGATCCACAGGATTCTTGAAGAGGAACTTGTGAGAGTCAGGTACTCTGTAATACCTGTCAGGTTTTCTGGGAGTTGGAGGTAGAGTGTTTGGGGCTAGGCTAGATTCCAAGAAAGCATCATCCACAATGTCTAGAACAGGAGGGATAGCTAAAGGCCTGTGTTGAGGAAGGAGTAAGAATTCCCTAAGCCTCTTTTTGGAGTCAGAGTAATCTTGGCTTTCCCAGCAGAAATGCTCCCTAAGAGTGTGCAAGGTTTCACCGAAAGAAAAATCTTCTGGAAGGGAAGCAGAGGGAATGAAATCCTCTACATCAGAATCCTCATAGGTAGATAAGGGCAAATCCTGGTAATCAGAAGTAACAGAAATATCATATTCCTGATCAGAAGAATCAGAAAGAAACTCAGTTCTAGGTCTCTTAGAGGGGGAAGGCTGGCTTCCCCTAATCAAGGTAAGGAGGTCTTCAACCAGTCTAAGCATTTGTTTTTTAGGCATATGGGCCTGGGCCTGTGGTTCGGTCATCGGTTTTCTAGGAGTGGTACGAGATTCAGGCCTGGATGAAAACGATGGTGTTGGTTTAATATGAATGTCTGTAGGCCTGAATACACCCTCAGAAGCCGGTGCCTGCACAGCGACTCCAGACCCATCCAAGGTAGAGACATCCACAGGTTCCATAATCGAAGAAGCATCTCACGGCATACTGGACTCCAAATAGATCTCAGTAGAGGCCTGTGAATCAGAAGTAGCGGGTATCAGGGGCTGCGAAAGTGCCTCACCGAGTACTGGCGGACTGGCGATAAGCTTAACGGAAGCATCATCGGCAGTTTTGGACCTATGCGGTCTGTCTCTGTCTTTATCCTTATGTTTTTTCAGAAGATCGGTAGTCAGATGGCTTGACGAAGCCATTTCGGAGTACACAGAATGAGTACGAAAATAATTAGCTGCAAACATAGCCTGTCGACGGGTAGTTCGGGTGTTGAATAAGGCACAAAACCGACAACAAGGGACGTCGTGGTCTGGGCCTAAGCAGGGGATGCAGTAAGAATAAAAATCTCTATGAGGTATTTGCTTTCCACAGGTAAGACAATTGTTAACTTTTACTGACATCGGTTAGAGCAAGAAAAAGGATCCCCAGTGAGGTACTTAGCTTTATTGAAGACTTCGGGTCTGAAACTTGAAAATGAAAATTTCAGGATTCGGCCGACCGGCACTTGCGAACTGCTTCTGCTTCGGGCACCACATGGCAAGAAAGACTCGTGTAATGGTGTCGGCTGCATGGTTTATACCCCTGATGACCTGACATCAAGGAAGAAGCGACAACATCTGATGCAGAAATCCGAAGACTCTAGTATTCAGGCTGGCTGAGGGCTACCTGCAGGCAGATAACCCAAATGTGATGACTGCTGCAACAGTAAAACACAAAGAACATCCAATTATGTGTTGTTGATATGGGAACGAAGATTCACCTCTCAAGCTTCGCTGTCAATGGCGAATTTCTTGGCATCCATATCCTGAACACATAATAATATGATTAAGATTGGAGACCTGATTATAAGTCTCTGTTACAGCGGAATGTAGCTAACAATTATTTGGCTTATCTTTTTGGCAGTCAGATATTGCTGGGGGTGTGTGGTTACAGTCTTGCACCGCAGTCACAACTGGTAGCCCATATAAATAACTGCACACTTCAGTCTGTTATTTTAAACATACATAAAATGTCAAACAGAGTAACTAAAACAAATAAGGTCTTAAGAATTCTACAGAAACCATGAAAGACTAACCCTCCCTGCACAAAAGCTGAGAATGGTAACTAAAGGTATAATTCTGCTAAAGTAACAAATACTACCCACATTTGACAGATCATGGATGTGAAAAAGGAGCATAACTGCTTATTGACAGTTAATTACAATAAATCACACAAAAAAAATCACAAAATATGAATCTGATACAGCGTTAACTACATGCAAAGTCCTCCACACTTAAGTGTACTGTAAAAGGGATTGTAGCCTGCCGTGCATCTATGAACCCAATACTCAAACACCTACTCTTATGCCAAGTAACATCATGCAATGGTTACTAAGCTAACCTTAAGGGTCACTTCTGCAAGAATTCATAAAATGAATTGAACAGTACCATAACAATGGATGCCCAAGTTCACTGAAGTACATGAATAACCTATCCCATGTCTTGTAGGACAAAGAAAATCCTGCCCAGCCTTCAGATAATAAAAAAACTATACGTCTACTAAACTAAGAAGAAATGCTTAAGACAGTCTGATCTCACTTTGAAAGGTTAACTAGATATGCCTATAGAAATTGTGGGGGCATCTTTACATATAGAAATGTACCCAGCGATTAGTGCCATTTCTGGCAGTATAAATCATTTTCTTAGGAGATACAATTACAGTTACAAAATTGTGGAAAACACAATTCTGATCATACATACAAATGTCACATAAACAAGCCAGCATTTATCAAGAATGACAAAAACTTACAATGAATAAATCTAGTACTGGAAATTAGGTGTACAGCATCTTCAGTGGACAAGAGGATAGCATGGAAGTGCCTGTTTCCAAATGACTCCGTACTGAAATTTCACAGCCTAAAATTTTGAAAATGACAAAGTATTTTTACGTAGGTCCTCTTTCTCCCATTCGCACACCCTTTGATTCTAAACAACTTGGCCACTCGTCACTGCACCTCAGACAGAAAAGAAATCAGACTGGCCATTTCTGAAACTTAAGGAACTGGATTTTCAGGCCTTGAAATTCTGACAAGCATACACAAATCCCACCAGTCTCATTACTTATAGTCCTGGGAACTACAGTTTTAATATATTTATCACTTTTCTCCATTCTGTTAAACTATTATTAAAAGTCTTTGAAAACAGTAAATAACCTCTGCTAAACAGTTGAATATTTGAAACAACATGTGTAAAAAAACAACTATAAACCAAGAACAAAACACACAATATTAGATCTGTATTATATTGCTTGTCATAAAGTCTTCCATGTTTCATCTTTTGTATAGTTTGGTAAAATGGCCTCTTTGCATTGCAGTTTTTTTGTATTTTTGTATAATAAAATTGATAAAATGTTATTTTTGTAAGGCGTAAACTAAGGTACCGGATGCACCAGTAAACCTTTTTATTTTACTCCACTGTGTTCTTTATTTTTTCTTTATTTGAAACAACACTCCTGCTAACTATCAAAATCAAGCCAGAAATCTATGCAAAACAAAGTAAAGGGATGTCACTGCTGCAGAAAAGAGAGCAAATTAAAATAAAGCACTCAAAAGGAGAAGCTCTGAAAACATATGGATTCTCAGACAGTCCAGTAAAGTTCACGTGCCTTACAAAAATAACATTTCATCAACTTTATTATACAAAAATACAAACAAAACTGCAATGCAAAGAGACCATTTTACCAAACTATACAACAGATGAAACATGGAAGACTTTATGACAAGCAATATAATGCAGATCTAATATTGTGTGAGCAAATATGCATAATATACAAACACGTGTGCATAGTGTAATAAAATATACAAGCATGTGCTAAGATGCAAGACAGATGGAAAAAAACACCAATTTCACTGCTTATAATTTACTTCCCTGAGGTTCAGCTTGTTTCGATTTTACAGCTCAGTTGCCGATGCTCTGAGTTTCAATCTTCCTGTAGATTACATTTTTTCTGGATTTAGTCAAAGCATTTGCTGACATAGTACATTATGCTGCAGTTAACCAGATGAGGCTATCTGACATCAACTTGTACATTTTTCAATGGGTAATAAACCGAATGAATGACCATTCTTTTTCATTAAGGACTACAGACACCTTTTCTAGCCCTAAAAAGATTACACGTGGTATCTACCAATGCTCAGTATTGGGACATTTCTTTTCAATTTTTTTTATTAGGGAGACCAATAATTTGCCCAAATTTGCCGATGACACCAAAGTGGTCTCGTATGTAACAGCCACCCATTAAATTATTTACTGCTTTTGTTGACCTGGGTCATCTCACAGGGGTGTGGTAGACCCTTTTCAGCAAGGACCCAGGGCGAAAAGCACCAGTTATGCAAAAGAGAAAAATGTAAAGCTTAAAATTACAATCTGGACATGCAATAACTGAATGGCAGCTATGCTACAGCAAGTAAAATATAGTCATTACATATTAACACATGATAAATTGGCTCATGCTGTGAGGTTTAAACTTCAAATTACATTTTAACATTTACGCATAGAAAAACAATAGAGAGGAGTTGTGGGAGACATGAGTAGAAAGCAGAGAGGAGGTGAGGAAGTCTGAATAGTGTGGACACTAGTGAAATTGAGGTAGATGCAGAAGACAGCGAACACAAACTGGAAAATCTGTCGGGGGGGGGTGGTGGTAGTATTATTTCTCAGTTGTATATGATGGATAAGTTGGTCTTATGGTCTAAAGGTAATAACTCCCAAATTTAATATAAACAAGAATACAGTAGACGGTCGATTATGCGAAACATCAGTTATCTGAACAAAGCCTTCCAAAGTTTTCGGGTAGGAAAAATCATAAAGTCTGAATATGTAAAAGTTATACCTATTCACTTGTGCGTGTTTTTTTTTTTTTTTTTGAGCTTCCAGCTCACTCGTGTGTGAAAAATATTATTTATTGTCCACTGGAATCGCTGAATGATTGAAAAGTATATTCCCTGCGTGCAGAAAAAAAGATTTTTCATTTTTTATCCGGTTCAATTATATGTTTGATTATCCGAACTATCCTAAGTCCCAATTAATTCATATAATCAACTTTCTGCTGTAACTGATACATTCTGGAACTGCAAACAAGGAATATCTTGATGCCATAGATGGTAGAATATTTGAGCAAATATATTAATATAAGGACCTAAGATTACTACCAGGGATTCAGCATTCAACTTTTATGTCCAGCACATTTTAAAAAGACAGTGGGTATCCTAAAATTTACTTTTAGAAGTGTTGCCTCTAGGTCGCTTTATGCATTGTTACATTATATCTTTATCTCATCTGACATTTTATTGACTCTGTTTTTTGTATGCCCTTTGTGCTAAAGTTTAGGAAACATAAATTCACTGAATGATTAGTAGTAATATCAGTAATGCATGTACTTATCATAATCCCAGATGTTTGGAAACATTATATTTACATTCTATCATTTACAGGTAGAACGAGATGATCTGAGCCAAACTTACAAGTCAATGCATGATGGAATCACTGCCTATAGCCTTAACATCATATTAGAGCCACATAGTATTAGCACCCACAAAAACATTTTACTACTGCATGTTGTAACTGCCACATCACATCTGAAGAATTTATTTTATGTAAGGACAACAAAAGCTTGGAATAGCTTACTAAGAGAGGTTATGAGTGCCCATCTTTATCAGTATTCAAAACCAAGCTTTATCTGTATGGTGTAATTACATATTTAAACCAACTGGCCAGATTTAAAAAAAAAGAGTTGCTTCAGTG